>NC_057723.1:78782015-78804590 GCF_004010195.1 Chiloscyllium plagiosum
AGGGAATGCAATAGGTGGATGAAGGTGGGGGGGGGATGATGGTGATAGATCGTTGCAGATAGGTGGGAAGGAAGATGAACAGTTAGGACAGTTCAAGAGGGTGCTGTCGTGTTGGAGAGTTGGATCTGGGATCAGGTCAGGGAGGGGAGATGAGGAAACTGGTGAAATCAGCATTGATCCCGTGTGGTTGGAGGGTCCCAAGGCGGAAGATGAAGTGTTCTTCCTCCAGGCGTCGAGTGGTTAGAATTTGATGATGGAGATGGCCCTGGACTTGCATGTCCTTAGCAGAGTGGGAGGGGGAGTTGAAGTGTTCTGCCACAGGGCGGTGGGGTTGTTTAGTGCATGTGTCACAGAGATGTTCTCTGAAACGTTCCGTGGGTTGGCGTCCTGTCTCCCCAGTGTTGAGGAGACCACATTGAGAGCATCAGACACAGTAGATGACGTGTGTGGAGGTGCAAGAAAATACACCCTCCCCACGCCACATTCCTGATAAAAAGTTTATGTTCGAAATGTCGATTCTCCTGCTTTTTGGATGCTGCCTGATTGGCTGTGCTTTTCTAGCACTATACTTTTTGACTCTGATCTCCAGCATCTGCAGTCCTCATTTTCTCCTAGCAGCAGTATCTACAAGATGTGCTGTAGAAACTCACTAAAGATCCTTAGACAGCACTTTCCAAACCCATGACCACTTCCATTCAGAAGGACAAGGGCAGCAGATATGTGGGAATAGTATCACCTGCAAGATCCCCTCCAATCCACTCACCATCCCGATTTGGAAATATATCGCCATTCCTTCACGCTAGCTAGGTCAAAATTCTGAAATTCCCTCCCAAAGGACATTATTGGTCAACCCACAGCACGTGGGCCGTGGTGGTACAAGAAGGTAACTTACCATCTTCTCAAGGGCAACAAAGGACGGGCAATAGAATGTTGATCAGCCAGCAATGTCCACATCCCATGAGTGCATTAAAAAAATGACGAACTCAGAGTCAAGATGACTACCCCATTTGTATCAGTGCTAAGGTTTGCACAGAGAACTCCTTTAAAAGCAAGTTTTTTTTGCTGATCTGGTCAGAGTCAGAAATTCTGAGCCCATGTTTGATTTATTGATCAATTAGAGAACATGGTCACATGCAATGCCAACCCTTTGTGTATTTTAAATGCCCATTTTCTCAGCCGAACTGAACAAGTAACTGAGAAGCTGAGAGAGAGAGGAACAGATAGTGTGCCTTCCTCCCCCTCTCTACCTAACTTGCAATTTCTTGGGCCTTTCCTACTCTTATAGAGTCATAGAGATGTACAGCATGGAAACAGGCCTTTCAGTCCAACTCATCCATGCTGACCAGATCTCCCACACCAATCTAGTCCCACCTGCAAGCACCCAGCCCTTATCCTTCCAAACCCTTCCTATTTATATACCCATTCAGATGCCTTTTAGATGTTGCAATTGCATGAGGCTCCACCACTTCCTCTGGCAGCCAATTCCACAACGCATCACCCTCTGTGTGAAAAAGTTGCCCCTTTGGTCTCTTTTATATCTTTCCCCTTTCACACTAAACCCACGACTCGAGTTGTGGACCCCCCCAACCCAGGGAAAAGACCTTGTCTATTTAAACTATACATGTGGGCGGCACGGTGACACAGTGGTTAGCACTGCTGCCTCACAGCGCCAGAGACCCGGGTTCAATTCCCGACTCAGGCGACTGACTGT
Source organism: Chiloscyllium plagiosum (assembly GCF_004010195.1). Classification (NCBI taxonomy): domain Eukaryota; kingdom Metazoa; phylum Chordata; class Chondrichthyes; order Orectolobiformes; family Hemiscylliidae; genus Chiloscyllium; species Chiloscyllium plagiosum. Next base: position 78,783,727 of record NC_057723.1, read on the forward strand.
GTGGAGTTTGCACATTCTCCCCGTGTCTGCATGGGTTTCCTCCGGGTGCTCCGGTTTCCTCCCACAGTCACAAAGATGTGCGGGTCAGGTGAATTGGCCATGCTAAATTGCCCGTAGTGTTAGGTTTAAGGGGTAAATGTAGGGGTATGGGTGGGTTGCGCTTCAGTGTGGACTTGTTGGGCCGAAGGGCCTGTTTCCACACTGTAAGTAATCTAATCTAATCTAATCTAATCATGCCCCTCATGATTTTATAAACCTCTATAAGGTCACTCCTCAGCCTCCAACGCTCCAGGGAAAATGGCCCCATTCTATTTAACCTCTCCCAATAGCTTAAATCCTCCCAACCCTGGCAACATCTTTGTAAATCTTTTCTGAATGCCTTTCAAGTTTCACAACATCCTTCCGATACAGAAGGAGACCATACCAAACACCTTCTTCACTATCATATCCACCTGCGACTCTACTTTCAAGGACCTGTGAACCTGCACTCCAAGGTCTCTTTGTTCAGCAACATTCCCTCGGACCTTACTATGCAGTATATAAGCCCTGCTCTGATTTGCCTTTCCAAAATGCAGCATCTCACATTTATCTAATTAAGCTCCATCTGCCACTCCTCAGCCCATTGGCCCATCTGATCAAGATCCCGTTGTAATCTGAGGTAACCCTCTTCGCTGTCCACTACACTTCCAATTTTGATTTCAACTGCAAACTGACTAACTATACCTCTTATGCTCACATCCAAATCATTTACATAAATGACGAAAAGTAGTGGACCGATCCTTGTGGCACTCCACTGGTCACAGTCCTCCAGTCTGAAAAACAACCCTCCACCACCACCCTCAGTTTTTTACCTTTGAGTCAGTTCTATATCCAAAAGGCGAGTTCTCTCTGTATTTCATGAGATCTAACCTTGCTAACCTGTCTCCCATGGGGAACTATGTCAAACGCTTTATTGAAGTCCATATAGATCACGTCAACCACTCTGCCCTCGTCAATCCTCTTTGTTGCTTCCTCAAAAAACTCTATCACATTTGTGAGACATGATTTCCCACGCACAAAGCCATGTTGACTATCCTTAATCAGTCCATGCCTTTCTAAATACATGTACATCCTGTCCCTCAGGATTCCCTCCAACAACTTGCCCACCCATCAACATCAGGCTGACTGGTCTATAGTTTCCTGGCTTGTCCTTACCACCCTTCTTAAACAGTGGCACCACGTTAGTCAACCTCCAGTGTTCTGGCATCTCACCTGTGACTATATATACATTATATATAGAACATTGCATCCAGTTCTGGTTGTTACATTTTAATAAAGATGCAAAGGCATTAAAGAGGATGCAAACAAATCATGAAAGTGGTTCCAGGAATGAGAACCTTTTAGTCAAATAGACAAAATTTGAATTTGGCATTGTTTTCCTTGAAGTGTATGTTTGAAACAAATTTTTGATGTATTTAAATCTCACAGGTGTTGGTGGAATTGGGCTATGTTATCAGGAGTGGATAATGAAGCCTTAAGCTGAAGAGGATGGTGGAGGTTAGAGTGTGGGTTGTGGTGGGGAGATGGTGAATGGTGTGGCGTTTGGATTGGGATGGAATCAAGTTTAGGGGGTTTGAAGGGATCGAGTCTAGGTGGGAGCTAAAGTATAGGTTAAGATATCAGAGATGTGTCAGAGTTGGATTAGGTTTTTGGAGAGAGTCAAAGTTGGAGGTGGGCGATGTTGGGTTGGGGGGAACGAAGGCTAGGTAAAGTAGCGGGGTTGGTTGGATGGATAGTGGAAAGAGTGGTTAAATTGTGTAGTTACTCAAGAGTTAGTAGTCTTTTAATCTATTTAGCGTTTTTCTGATTAGCTATCCAGGCAAATGTGTCAAATCCTTGCATGTCTCAACTCTAACCGAAAGTCACAAGTTCTGGTGAAAGTTTTTTTTGGTAACCTGGTATAGGTCCTGGGGGAAAAGACTCATTCTAGAGGAGATGGTTACCTTGAGAAAGACTGTGTACTTTAAGAATCAAATTGCAATCTGATTTCTGGTTTGTGCAGCAGGTTGGGCACCTGTGAATTGTCCTTGATGGCACATGCCACCTAACCAAAATATGATAGTGAATGCATCTGTGTGACTGACCATGGGAGGCTGGAAAATCTCTTCTGTTACACTGTAATGTGAGGACCCAAGCATCTCATGCCTTGTCCTTAGTGTCTACCTTTCTTCTTTCAGTCATTTCCCTTCTGCATGGTTGCTTATATTTCAAATTTTTTTGTAAAATTCTATGAAGTTCTACGTTATTCAGTACAATATTAATGTTCGCTTCTGTACCAAAAGAAGTTTCTGCTTTTCAGAGTGAAACTTTTGATTTGAGTGTAATTCTCGCATTGTCAGATAGGGTAACAATTGCTGTCAGGGTTCCTGATTGTTAAACTTAGCAACTATATAGTTTTGGGACAAATTGCTTCATTTTTTGTGATAAATGTATGATTATTTTAGACCAAGCAATCTTCTTCAAACGATCTATTGTAGCATGGAGTTCTAGCCTAACCCTAACCTATCACATTTCCGACGCCCCTCCCCCAAGTCCCTCCTCCCTACCTTTTATCTTAGCCTGCTGGACAAACTTTCCCCATTCCTGAAGAAGGGCTTATGCCCGAAACGTCGATTCTCCTGTTCCCTGGATGCTGCCTGACCTGCGCTTTTCCAGCAACACATTTCCAGTTCTAGCTTACAGGGCAGGGTAAAGAATATGAAACATTTCATTTTTATTCATTAGGATAAAGCTGACCCTGTATTAGTGCAGAGTTTCTTCCTATTGAACAGAGCAGAATAAAGGGTTAAGTTTTGATCACAAAACAGAAATTGCTGGGAAAGCTCAGCAAATCCGGCAGCATCTGGAAAGGAATCAGTTATTGTTTCAGGTCCAGTGATCCTTCCTTATTGGAAGACCCTTCTGTTTAATGATGACTAGAGGAAAGTACCTGTGACTCAATTTGTAAATTAATCAATCCAATGTACAAGCCCTGAGTTAGGGTATATTTTCTACGTCATTATAAATACTATCAGTGAACGGCACTGTATTACAACAAAAGGAGCTGTAGTTATATACAAGGTAGTGTGGACTGAGGGTGTGGAATTTACATTAATATGTTACTGAAAAATCTGTACCTAATATGAACAACTGTCTTTAGTCTTTTTGTTCAAACCAGTTCTGATTAAATGTGTATATCTGAAATATTAACATGTCTATTCTCTTTACTGACATGCTGTATATATCAACACGTCTTGTTTTTACTTCAAATTTAGTGTTTACATGTATGTTTAAGTGCTTTCATATTCATGGTTTTTGGCACACTGAAGGTTGGCCTCTGTTAAAACCTTTAGTGGAGCTAGCTTTGAAGCATACTTGCAATACTGTATTACATTTTAGGCTGCACTTACAGACTGGAGTCCGTGCTCAGAGTCAGCATGACCGGCTCGAGTACAATAATGTATTATCCGTCTGTAAAGTAGTTATGTTGTTTATAGCATAATAATGTGTAGGGTAATAGCAGACTTTTTTTTTAAAGCATGATGTCACATTATGTAGCTTACTTGTACTCATTTGAAAAGTATTATCAGTGTTGGTTGTGCGATTTTTAAAAGAATGTCCTGCTGTTTTCCACTATTTGTAGCATAAAGAATTATAGGTAAATTGAGAGGGATTACAGTTCCTGCTCCACCCACCACCTGCCAAATTATACGTTAATACTTAATCCCTTAGCTCATGTCTTGGAAAGTAAAATAAGGTGAATTTTATTATAAAGGTCATTAATTATTGCCATCACTAATTTGCCCATGTGAAGTTGATGGTCAATTGCCTTTTTGAATCGCTGCCGTCCAACTGGTGTAAGACAGAGAGACAGGAGCAAAATTAGCCCATTTGGCCCATCAAGTCTTCTCCACCATTTGATCATAGCTGCTGTTTCTCAACCCATTCTCCTGCCTTTGCCCCACCCCTTGACCCTTTTACAATCAAGAACTTGTCTATCGCTCTCTCATATATACTCTATGATTTGGCCTCCACAGCCTTCTATGGCAATGAGTTTCTGTGGCTGAAGAAACTCCTCCTCATCTCGGTTCTAAAGGGCCATCCCTTCATTCTGAGTTTGTGTTCTCGCTTCCTCCTCTCTGCTACTAGTGGAAGCATCTTAGGTTCACAGAGTTGTACAGCATGGAAACAGACTCTTTGGTCCAATTTATCTATAATGACCAGAAATCCTAAATAAATCTTGTCCCATTTGCCAGCGTTTGGCCCCTAACCTGCTTAAACCCTTCCTGTTCATATACCCATCCAGATGCCTTTTAAATGTGGTTGTACCAGCCTCCGCCACTTCCTCTGGCAGCTCATTCCATACACTCACCACCCTCTGCTTGAAAAAGTTGCCCCTTAGGTCCCTTTTAAATCTTTCCCCTCTCACCTTAAATCTATCCCCTCTAGTTTTGAACTCCCTCACTCCAGGGAAATGGAGATTGTTCCATCACGCTAGAGTCTTCAGTCTCGTGGATGTGTTAAAAGTACAGATTTGAGACAGCCTGGGGAATCCCTTGTGGACTCAACCTATAAGCCTCTCTTGGTTTGTCCCGAAGATTGTACTCCTTGGAAGTCTGGAATAAAAAAAAACCTCTTACAGTTTAGTTTAATTTTAGTCATCCCTTTTATTTATTAATAGCATCACTGTTACAACATAACACTGATACCTATAAGCTAAGCTAACTGGGTTCTAATAACACCGGAGAAAGTGAGGTCTGCAGATGCTGGAGATCAGAGCTGAAAATGTGTTGCTGGAAAAGCGCAGCAGGTCAGGCAGCATCCAGGGAACAGGAGAATCGACGTTTCTGGCATAAGCCTTCTTTCCTGAACATTTTTCCAGCGACACATTTTCAGCAAGGTGTAAAAAAGGCCTATGGCATGCTTGCCTTGATTGGAAGGGACACTGAGTATAAGGGTAGAAAAGTTATACTCTAGCTTTATAGAACTTTAGTTCAGCCACACTTGGGGAATATTGCGGACAGTTCTGGTCACCACACTACCAGAAGGATGTAGATGCTTTGGAGAGGGTACAGAAAAGGTTTACCAGGCTGTTGCCTGGTCTGGTGCTTTTCCAACAACACATTTTCAGTTCTAATAACACAGGAGAGTAGGATATCAGCTGTTCAAGGGCCCTGGCAGATTACTCTGCTGTACTGTCACAAACTGGCTTCCTTTATACAAAAAGTTTACAAAAGCACTGCATGTTCTTAACTGGACAGGTAACAGTGAAGGACAATAATTCGGGAGAGAAGTTAGATTAGATTAATTACAGTGTAGAAACAGGCCCCTCGGCCCAACAAGTCCACACCGACCCGCCGAAGCGTAACCCACCCAGACCCATTCACCTACATTTACCCTTTCACCTAACACTACGGGCAATTTAGCATGGCCAATTCACCTAACCTGCACATTTTTGGATTGTGGGAGAAAACCAGAGCACCCGGACGAAACCCATGCAGACACGGGGAGAATGTGCAAACTCCACGCCTGAGGTGGGAGTTGAACCTGGGTCTCAGACGCTGTGAAGCAGCAGCGCTAACCACTGTGCCACCGTGCCGCCCACAAATTTAATTGATACCAAGTTAATGATAAATGCAGTTGGGTTTGTCCCGCTTTTTGTGGAGATGCAGTTCATTCCTGGGCAATTCTCCACATTGTCTAGGCGAAGCTATTATTGAAACTGTACTGGATCAGCTTGGCTAAATGCACATCTAATTTTGGAGCACATCTTTGGTACAATAGCTGGAATGTTGTCAAAACCCTTGGCCTTTTAAATATCCCTTGCTTTCAGTTGGTTCTTGATTTCACGTTGATTGGATTACAACCAAGAACAAGAACAAAGAAATTTACAGCACAGGAACAGGTCCTACGGCCCTCCAAACCTGTGCCAATCCAGATCCTCTATCTAAACCTGTCGCTTGTTTCCTAAGGATCTGTATCCTTTTGCTCCCTGCCCATTTATATATCTGTCCAGATACATCTTAAATTATGCAATTGTGACTGCCAGCGGAGGTGGTAGAGGCAATGTGTTCCAGGCACCCACTACCCTCTGCATAGAGAACTTTCCATGTATATCTCCTTAAACTTTTCCCTTCTCACTTTGAACTTGTGACCCCTAGTAATTGAGTGCCCCACTTTGGGAGAGGTTGGGGGGGGGGGGGGAAGCTTCTTGGTATTCACCTTATAGACCTCAATCAGGTTCTCTCCTCAACCCCCATCTTTCTAATGAAAGTAATCACAACCTACTCAACCTTTCTTCATAACTAGTGCCCTCCATACCAGGCAACATCCTGGTGAACCTCCTCTGCACCCTCTCCAAAGCATCCACACCCTTTTGGTAATGTGGTAACCAGAACTGTATGCAGTATTCCAAATGTGGCCGAACCAAAGTCTTACACAACTGTAACATGACCTGCCAACTCTTGTGCTCAATATCCTCTCCGATGAAGGAAAGCATGCCATATGCTACCTTGACCACTCTATTGACCTGCGTTGCCACCTTCAGGGAACAATGGATTAAACACCCAGATCTGTCTGTACATCAATTTTCTCCAGGACATTTCAATTTACTGAATAGTTTTCTCTTGAATTGCGTCTTCCAAAATGCATCACCTCCCATTTGCCTGGATTGAACTCCACCTGGCATTTCTCTGCCTAACTCTCTCTAGTCTGTCTATATTCTGCTGTATTCTCTGTCAGTCCCCTTCACTATCAGCTACTCCAATCTTAGTGTCATCTGCAAACTTGCTAATCAGGTCACCTATATCTTCCTTCAAATATTGTCTAACATATGATCGGCTGAGGAGTTTAGATCTAATAGAAACTTACAAGATAATACATGGCTTAGAAAGGGTGAACGCTGGGAAGTTGTTTTCATTAGGCAGGGATACTAAGACCCATGGGCACAGCCTTAAAATTAGAGGGGGTCAATTTAGAACAGAAATGAGGAGACGTTTCTTCAGCCAGTGTGTGGTGGGCATGTGGAATTCATCGCCATGGAGGCTGGAACATTGGGTGTCTTCAAGGTGGAGATTGATAAATTCTTGATCTCGCAGGGAATTAAGGGCGAGGGGGCAAGTGCAGGTAAGTGGAATTGAAACACCCATCAGCCATGATTAAATGGTGGCGTGGACTCGATCGATCGAATGGCCTTACTTCCACTCCTGTGTCTTATGGTCAAACAACAGTGGTCCCAGCACGGATCCCTGTGGAACACCACTGGTCACGGGTCTCTGTTATGAGAAACTCCCTCCCCTCTACACTCCCTGTTGCCCAGCCAGTTCTTTATCCATCTAGCTCATACAGCCTGGACCTCCAATGACTTCTTCTCCGTCAGCCTACCTTATCAAACGCCTTACTGAATTCCATATGACATCTACAGCTCTTCCCTCATCAATCAATTTTGTCACTTCCTCAAAGAATTCTATTAAGTTGGTAAGACATGACCTTCCCCACATAAAATCATGTTGCCTATCGCTAAGCCCATTTTCTTTCAAATGGGAATAGATCCTATCCTTCAGTATCTTCTCCAGCAGTTTCCCGACCATTGACGTCAGGCTCACCGTTCCATTATTGCCTGATTATCCCTGCTCGCCACCTTAAACAAGGGGACAACATTAGCAATTCTTCAGTCGTCCAGGACCTCACCTGTGTTCAAGGATGCTGCTTACATTGTTTAAAGACTGGCAGTAGTGCTTTTGGGGTCTTCAGGAGGAGGCAGAGTGGATCATTTAATGAGTACTTTTCGTTCAAATAGTTGCTAGTATTTCATCATTGACATTTGCACTTATGTGCTGTGCTTCATCGACTTTGAGGATGGAGTTGTTTGTGGACCCTTCTGTGAATATTTACTTGTCCACCGCTATTCACAATTGGACGTGGTAGGACTAGAGAGTCATAGTCATAGAGATGTAGAGCACGGAAACAGACCTCTTCAGTCCAACTCAGCCATGATAACCAGATATCCCAACTCCATCTAGTCCCACCTGCTAGCATCCAGCCCATATCCCTCCAAACCCTTCCTATTCATATACCCATCCAAATGTCTTTTAATGTTGTAATTGTAGCAGCCTCCACCACTTTCTCTGGCAGCTCATTCCATACATATACCACCCTCTGTGTGAAAAGGTTGCCCCTTCTGTCTGTTTTATATCTTTCTCCTCTCACCCTAAACCTATGCCCTCTAGTTCTGGACTCCCCCATCCCAGGGAAAATACTTTGTCTATTTATCCTATTCATGCTCGTCATGATTTTATAAACCTTGATAAGATCACCCCTCAGCCTCCAACGTTCAAAGGAAAACAGCCCCAGCCTATTCAACTTCTCCCTATAGCTCAAATCCTCCAACCCTGGCAGCATCCTTGTAAATCCTTTCTGAACCCTTTCAAGTTTTGCAACATCTTTTTGATAGAAAGGAGACCAGAATTGCACGCAGTATTCCAACAGTGGCCTAACCAATGTCCTGTACAGCTGCAACATGACTTCCCAACTCCTGTACACAACTCTGGCCAATAAAGGAAAGCATACCAAACACCGCCTCCACTATCCTATTTACCTGCGACACTACTTTCAAGGAACTATGAACCTGCACTCCAAGGTCTCTTTATTCAGCAACCTTACCATTAAGTGTAGAAGTCCTGCTAAGATTTGTTTCCCAAAATGCAGCACCTCACATTTATCTAAATTAAACTCCATCTGCCACTCCTGAGCCCGTTGGCTTCATTCTAATCTGAGGTAACCTTTGCTGTCCACTACACCTTCAATTTTGGTGTCATCTGCAAACTTATGTACTATACCTCATATGCTCACATCCAAATCATCTTGGATTTGATATGTTGGTTGTGAGAGCTCTTGGCTTTCTTGCATGCTGCTGTGCTATTTGGCTTGCATGTAGTCCTTTGTTGCTGATGGGTATCTTTATTTTTAAGTGTGCCTGGTATTGCTTCTGGCATGTTCTTCTGTACTCATTAAGCCCAATCTAACAATAGCACCCCTAATACTACTTTTTATAAGGTTTGCTAGTTGTGAGTAAGCCTGTGTTATGTATGATTTAACTAGCAAAATAGTACCAGAATGGCAGAATTACTATATTACAGGAGGATGCCATTTGCTTCATTTTATCTGCACTGGTGACCATTATCAGCAATTCTCCTAGCACCCTTCCCTTGTCTTTTCCCCATTATTTTGCATGTTTCATGTTATAATCTTGAATGTCTTGATTGAAACTGCCTTACACCACACTCTCAGGAAGTGTGTCTTGATCATAACCGATGTGAAAGTTTCTCCTTTGCTGCTATTGCTTCTTTTTACCTTAAATTTGTGCCCTTTCACTTGATCCTGTGAGAATATCTTTGTGCTTGTCCCTGCTGTGCAGATCCCTCACAATTTTGAGCACCTCCATCAAACCTTCTTTCAACCTTTCCCAAGAAAAGCAATCCCAGTATCTCCAGTCTATCTATCTTATCCCTGGAGCCATTACTGGATTTTGTTCTGCAGCCTTTCTAAAGTATCCTGCTCAGAAATGAGCACTCTTCCAGTTGAGGACAAACTAGTGTTCTATGCAATTTAACATGACTTCCTTGGGCTTATTAATAAATCAGCTTCTATTAATAAAGCTGTGGATGATGTGAGGTTTGTTAAACACTCTAAGCCTGTGCTGTCACCTTCTGTGACTTGTGTACCTATACTTGGGTTCATTTGCTTCTGCACCCCCTTCTGTCTCCATGTTCATTCTACCAAAGTGAATCTCTTCACACTTCTCTGCATTAAATTTCATCTGCCACTCAATCTCCCTTTCCTCCAACTTTACGATGCCCCTTTAAAGAGAAGACAGCTGTGGCTTATTTGATAGCAACCTTGCCTCTGAACCACAAAGTATGGTGCCCAAGTTCTATTCGAAGGCTGGAGTGCATAAAGAGGCTGAAACCCTAATGTACGAAGGAGAGAAGGCTGCAGGTGATGGATTCTCTCATGGCCAGAACTTCCAAGCAAGCATCAAAGCCAATTTGGTTGCTGGCAGGAAAGGGTCATTCCATCATAACTTTCACACACCTGGATTCTCCAAAGTACTTGATGGCATCCTTGAGACAACTGCAGTGGAGAAGAGGCAATTGTCCACCACCTTCTGGAATTTGCATTTGCAGGGTGAGTCTGGAAAAGATGCGGCAATTTCTTTGTCAAACATAATCCTGAGAAAGTCTAAGGTAGATTTCTGTGTAGCATAAGCTTTTCCCAGGGACGCCCACCGCAATAAACGTCAGCTGCTGATGAAAGACACAACGAGGTGAAAGATGCTCTTTGGTATACCTGAAAGTTGCTGGTTCTCCATCATGGAGAGCTCTTCATAAGTTTGTGATGCAAACTGGCACATTTCATGACCTAAGGCTACATGCCAAGCGATGTGCTAAAGTTTGGCACAGCTACTTCAGAGGGTTAATGGGAAATGGTCTAAAGATGGCCCACCATAGTACATTGAGGGGCCTCAACCTGTGCAAAATCCACTGGATTGTATGCAGCAAAGAATGTTTGACATGAAATATAAATGTATTTGTAAGTATGTAATTGTAAATATGGTGAAACACCTGAATCCCATCTACTACATTGAAAGAAACGACTATATTATTTTAATTAACATCAATTTTGAACTCTTATATAATGTGCCTTTATAACTTCTATAAATAAAGTATATTTTTGAAAAATGTTTGTTAGTAGAATTTAGCATACAAATGTTTCATCAGACATGTATAAGACTTGTTGTGAAATTGACGTGTGGAATATGGATTTTTATTTTCTTCATGGGATATAGGTGTTGCTGACTAGGCCAGCATTTATTGTCCATCTTGAATTGCCATGGAGAAAGTGACAATGAGCTTCCTTCTTGAGCACAACATTCCTTGGCATGTAGGGAGCCCTCAGTTCTGTTAAGGAATTCCACGGTTTTGACCCAGTGACAATGAAGAAATGTCCAGGTAGGTTCAAGTCAAAACGGTGTGCGGCTTCCAGCCTCATACCTGATGAAGGGCTTTTGGCCAAAATGTCAATTTTTCTGCTCCTCGGATGCTGCCCGACCTGCTGTGCTTTTCTCGCACCACACTTTCAACTCTAATCTCCAGCATCTGCAGTACTCACAATCGCCTTGAAGTAAGGTGTCTTGAGTTTTAAAAAAAAACTTAAAGATATTGTAAGAAATGGTGAAATCAAAGTGAAATGGGATAGAAAAGGGAAGGCTAAAGGTTAAGGGAGAAACAACATTAACAAGAAAACGATCTAAAACTCATTAGCAGTCAGTTGGTCAGCATGTGATTGGAGGCATTGCATCCCTCTTTAAGCTTACCTCTTTCTCTGGAATCTTCTGCATTTGTCATCTGCCCTGATGAAGCAATTGCACCACTGCTGGCCCAGTGTTGAAGTCAAAGCTGATTTTATTCAAGTGGGATTTCAGGGTACCTTTGAAATGTGTCTGCTGGCCACCATGCATTCTTCGCCAATTACAATTTGGGTGCAGAGTGTGACTGGGTTTACACTTTTTATTAAATGGATATTAAAATAGTTAGAACTTTTGAGGCCTCAGCATTTCTCATTTAACATCTTCTTTGTAGGTGGTATGATCTCCAGTCAAAACCAAGCAAAGCGGCAAAGAACAGAGGTCAGCTGCAACTTGCATTTGAGTTCCTACGTAACAACATGACAGCAAGTTCATATGAGTTATTCAAGAGAAGACCTCAATCTGTGTTTGATAAGTTTAAGGACAAAGTAACTTCAATAAAGTATGGAATGACTCATGAGATTTTACCATCTGAAAAGCCCAGCACTGTGAGTAAATAACTAATTATTTTCACCCTGTGATTGTTTCTTCCAGCTGAAGAGAATGGAGTTGGCATTTTAGTGTATTTATATTTAAAAGATGTAATGAAATCCTAAAGGCAGGGCAACTTTGAAATTTGGAGGGTGTATTCTTGAAAGGCATCTTGTGCATAGACATCCTAGGAAAATAGCCATTTACTACAGCTATTTTATTTATTTCTCACTGTCGACTCTCCTTCAACTACAAAAGCTGAATGAATCATGCTTCCTTACAACTAGGAAGCCTGGTTGGCCTCAACTGGCTACATTTTCAGCAAAATGTTCAGGCTAAAATTTTTTTCCTGACATACAAGGCATTGGATAGTGATCAAAAAATTAGACTGCTTGGTACTTTTCCTTCTTGGAGGTTGGCCAAGCTGTCTTTTACCAGCTTGGAATTAGATTGTTTCCTCTTATCAATGGGGTGGTGGGGTCGAGGCTCCCGGTTGTAGAGAGGAGAGTGCAGAGTAAGCAAACACAAGTCCAAAAGTAAAGTATCACTGTTAGCAGTCTGTTTCAGCCTCGGCACCTGAGGATACATATTCCATTGAAATTACTAGATTTTACATTGTTCCAGGCAAATGGAAGCTATTCTGGGGCTCCTCTGGCTCCAAGTGTAAGTTATGATTTTCTTTTTGTTTCTTTACATTTTTCCATTCCAAATTTCTGCGGTTTGTTTGGTGGGGCCAGATAATCCACATCTTCCTACATATCTGACAGTGGTGATAAAATTTGCTGAAAAAATATGATCTAGAAGATATAATGGTGTTGGGTACTGTGATAATTTCTGGTCTGTATTAGAATTGCACTAGCAACATGGAGTACAAAATGCTTTGGGAAAGTATAGGCTAAAGGACTGTTCCGTGTTGTACGTTGAGGCATGAGAGTTTCCACCGAGATTTGAAGTCCTCTCTGAGATGAAACATTGAAGCAGATGATGAATTAATCCCATCAACAATTTTTCTTCATTTCTTTTAATCTGGGCACTTTAATATAGACTTGTTCCATGCTTGTGAATGTTTCATTTTGTAATTTGGATTCTGACGCCGGTTTCCACAATGGTCAGCCTTCCCCAAAAGGGCTTCACCTTGGGAAGGTGAAAACTATGCTTCCACCTGTAGCAATCTATTTTGTTCGATAACAAAGGAACTGTTATAAATTTATTCACAAATGCCCAACAGTGGCAATGAAATAGAGAGAGAGAGAGAGAGAAATTGAGAAAATATACTGAAATAACAGTGGCAAAATGGTGTATTTTTTTTTAATGGGGATGTTAATGCCCACCAAAGGCAAATATCTCAGTTGAAGGTCTTCATTCAGGGCGTGTTGTAAGGGCCAATGGGACCTTGGGGTAAAGGACATTGCTAAGGATTTGTTTGCAATCACTCATCCTTCACTAGCTGTTGAGTATAGGCTAAGCAAGTTATAATCATGGTTCTGCTAATTATTCAAATGAGTGTTTTAGAGTAAGAGGTAGAACATTCTGAGTAAGCCTTTTTCAAATGTGGTTAGCACTGCTGCCTCACAGCACCAGGGATCTGGGTTCATTTCCAACCTTGCGTGATTGCCTGGAGCTTGCACATTCTCCCAGTGACTATTTGGGTTTCCTCTCACAGTCCAAAGATGTGCAGGTTAGGTGAATTTGGCCATGTTAAATTATCCCATGGTGTTCAGGGATGTATGGGTTAGACGTATTAGTTAGGGGAAATGCAGTACAGTAAGGTAGGGGAATAGGTCGGTGTGGACTTATTGTACTGAATGGTCTGTTTCCACATTGTAGGGGGTCTGTATTCTATGATTCTGAATGTTTGTTCTATTTCCAGCTCTAGTGTGCAGGTGTTCAAAAAGCTGTGTAAAGACTGTTCCTCTTTAGCTTTCAGTCATTTGTTGTGGACTAAAATAGGAAAAGAACTGCTTTAAAACATAAAGATTGTTGAATAATTGTACTTTTTAAAGCAAGTAACCTAACATTAAGTACAGGGGACTCCTGATTTACAAGCATCCAACTTAATGATTTGTACTTAATGATCCGACATTCGAACATTTCCTGTACTTACAAATAGCTACTTTATATCTTCCTGCGTGGTCATAGAGTTATAGAGATGTACAGCACAAAAACAGACCCTTCGGTCCAACTCATCCATGCCGACCAGATATCCCAAACCAATGTAGTCCCACCTGCCAGCACCCGGCCCATATCCCTCCAAACCCTTCCTATTCATAAATCCATCCAGATGCCTTTTAAATGTTGCAATTGTATCAGCCTCTACCACTTCCTCTGGCAGCTCATTCCACACACATGCATCACCCTCTGTGTGAAAACGTTGCCCTTTAGGTTTCTTTTATATCTTACCCCTCTCACCCTAAACCTATGCCCTCTAGTTCTGGATTCCCCCACCCCAGGGAAATGACCTTGTCTATTTACCTTATCCATGCCCTTCATGATTTTTATAAACCTCTATAAGGTCACCCCTCAGCCTCTGGCACTCCAGGGAAAACAGCCCCAGCCGATTCAGCCTCTCCCTGTAGCTCAAATCCTCCAACCCTGGCAACATCCTTGTAAATCTTTTCTGAACCCTTTCAAGTTTCACAACATCCTTCCAATAGGAAGGAGACCAGAATTGCATGCAATATTCCAAAAGTGGCCTAACCATTGCCTTGTACTGCTGCAACATGACCTCCCAACTCCTGTAATCCATACTCTGACCAATAAAGGAAAGCATACCAAAAGCCGCCTTCACTATCCGATCTACCTGCAACTCCACTTTCAAGGAGCTATGAGCCTGTACTCCAAGGTCTCTTTGTTCAGCAACACTTCCTAGGATCTTATTATTAAGTATACAAGTCCTGCTAAGATTTGCTTTCCCAAAATGCAGCACCTCACACTTATCTAAATTAAACTCCAATTTGGTGTTCAAATTTGCTGACAATCAACTTGTGAATGGACTCTAAAATGGAACCCATCCACCATCCAGGGGTTTCTGTTCTGTTTACACAGCTTCTTGTTTAAAGAGTAATGAAACCCTAGTTTGCAGATGAACTGGGGTCAAGGGATGTGCACAGATGGAGCTTTTACTGACTACAAGAAGCTGATTTCTCTTTGGACTTCTGACTTGTCATTGATGTCAAAGCTTTCTGCAAAATAAGTGAGGGTGGCTCCTAGGTAGCTGAGCAACTTAACAATGTGAATAGTTTCTTCAAAACAACCGGATCTCAGCAACAGCAGGAACGGTCTTGGTTTTTTTTTTGTCTGGTGAAAGGCATCTCAAGCCCAAAGAGAGCCAATTTATTTCCTCTTTCCAGTTGCTGTAAGCTGTGACTTTTAATTGGTAAGTCAATGACCTTTAAGTGGGAAGCAGTCGCGGTGTGTCTCCTACAGGTAAGTGAAAGTATCTGTTGAAGGAAGATTGGGACAAGCAGTATTCTGATCTGCACAAGAATCATCTCAGAAAACCCTGTGGACAGGGAATTACTGAAGTGCCTTCTCAATCTTTTGCTCCACCCACAACACCCTTTTATTTTCTGTGATTGGGAGATGCCGGTGTTGGACTGGGGTGTACAAAGTTAAAAATCACGCAACACCAGGTTATAGTCCAACAGGTTTAATTGTCGGACTATAACCTAGTGTTGTGTGATTTTTAACTTTATTTTCTGTGTGTAGAGAGAGAGTTCATCAAAGTGTGTCACATGGGTGACAGACACACACACACACACACACACACACACACACACAAACACACACACACTCTCCCTTTATTTTGTCCTTTTTAAAATTGTGGGCTTAAACAAGAGAGCCGTTTTAAACCCTATGTTTGAAAGGGTGGCTGAATTCTTAAAAATCAAGTAACCTGCCACCCATAGCAGATATTGTAAACAACTTTGGGACAAGCAGTAATTGAGGTTTAAGTGGCAGTGATTTGTAGCTGAGGCAGAGTACAGATATAGTTTTTGTTGATTAGTATATGGAACAGTGACCAGTTATCAATGACAGACCCTTTAGTCTGCCACAAGTTTGTGGTTAGTTCTTAGGTAACTGAACAGCTTAGAGCTGGAACAAGTTATAGAGAGAGAGGTGTGTCCAGTTCTGACCCCGATTGGGGGCTGTCTTTCTGTTCTCTGCCATCACACTTAATGAAAACCTCAAGAGCACCAGTTTATCTTCCCCGCAACAGTTGTCATAAGTCATGAGTTTCAACTGATATATCAGTTTTTATGAGTGAATCAGACACCTTGTGCTTTTTAGCAAAATGTGGAAGGGTCTGGTGAAACAGGACTGAAGCAAAAGAGACATAAAGATAATCTCAGTTAAAAGAACTTAGAAACAAGTTAACTGAAGCGTCTTTCCAGTTTCTTTTCTCTCTATCTATAACCTATTTTATCTTGTCTGTATGTGTGTGACATGAAATTTATAAAGAGATTAGTTTTAGTTAATTGTATTGTGTACTGATGGTTTCCAACTATTTATCCAACTTTTTTTTATAATAAATAGTGATTCTTGTTCAATTTAAACGGTCAGTGCTTACTATCAATCTGGGTCTGAAAGTTGGATAAATGAGGGAACTTTGCACACTGTGTAAAACTTTTAACCTTTATGACAACTCTGGAAATAGCCTGGTTTAATTTTCAGTGTTAATCTGAGCCATATCAGCGGAGTTAGAGTTTTAACTAAGAGACATGCAACAGTTTTGGCCTCTTTCAGCGTTGTAGTGATTTTATGATTTAATAAATAGTAATTATTGCTAGGTACAGAAACCCTACTGGAACTGATTGGGCTCGATCCTATAAATATATGTTGACTGTCGACCAGTTTGTCATGTTTTATTCGGGATATGTGAAAGTGAGAGAGAAAATCCGAAGTAGGATTTATGGGAGGGTTGTTTGGTATTTCCCAGCATTCTTGGTTATTGGTGTAAATAGCCATGTAATCACAAGCTAAATTGTTTCAGTGGGGTTTCAACAGAAGTGGAAAAAATATAGATCATGGGTTCGACTTTGAAATCCCAAGTTCTGCAAGCAGAACCACCATGAAGCCTATATTCTGCTTATCCTGCACATGGTCTGGTGGAACATATTAGAAGTATAAAGAAAATCTCCACAGTAACCTTTATCCAAGTTCCCACTGGCTCAGACAATAAGCAGTCTAGTATAGGTTTATAATTGTTTCTGTCTTATCCCTTCATCTCCTACAAGTTAAAATGATATTCTCACCCTTCCCAGTAGAATGCAACAAGTTTGAGGAACTGAGACCATCCTAGTGAAGCGCTCTCTTTCGTCCAAATCCCAGTTGTCTATGGTCACTGACCTAGACCTTCTCCCAAGTTGCAAGGATGAGTTCATTTCACTAATCAGGGCCAATGCTTCAGATTGCTATGTACCTGTACTCATTCAGCAATATTTTAAGATCGGGGGAAATAAGCAGATTCTGACATTTTTGAATTAATTTACTATTTTTGTCTTTTCTGTCCTCCTAGCCCACCTCAGTTTAACCTTATCATTCCTGAAGATCATTAATTGAACTGGATATTGTCTCAGTTTCAGTGACTCACTTTGGGTGGCTGCATGTTTGTTCATGGAGGGTGTTGGTCTCAAAATCTAACATTCTCAAGTTAATTTTCCAGCAGGGGACATTACATACTGTCAGAATAAATAACCCTGAAGAGTTTTCCTCTTGCTAGCCCACAGATGTGAGACCAACTGCATCCCCCCATTAACTTCTCAGCTTAGATCAGAGAAGTATGGACGGACCCAAATTAAACCTTAGACCTTCGAGATTGTGTAGGCAAGCTATGTACTGCCATTTGCAGCTGGGCCAAGAAACAGGAGAGTGGGTATTTGGGTAACTTTTTAAGTTACCACCAATAAACTATTCATTACACTCAACAGGAACTGAATAATATAATCTTGACAATAGAAGGTCACATGATGAAATACAAGATTGAAAAGTATTTAGTCAATTTGTTAGCTTCTAAGATTCTAAGCTAATCTTGGTGTTTCATTGAATAGAGCCTCAAGCATCACAAAAATGGAAAAATGTCGAAATCTCTCAGTTACGGTAAGGAACCAAATTCAATTCAATTTATAGTTCACTTGTTTGATCGTGTTGGACAATGTTCCTCAAAGGAAAGTCCACATTTGTAGCGTGAACCTAAAGGTAAGACTTTGCTTCTCCCAAACATTTCAGGTCAGTTTCCTAAATAACTCATTGTTCCATTGTGTGAGCCTAACATTGACCAGTAAATTTGGCTTTACACAAGCCTGCACAGTGCTCATAGATTTCTGTCGTTGATGATATTGCTTATTGTGGATTGTTCTCTTCATCTTTTCTCTGGCAGATCAATTTTAATATTTAAATAAGACTTTTAATGCATTCCCTCATTTACAATGTGGACCACATTACATACTGAACTACTCACTCTCATTTTGAGCCCAAGGGGAAAGCTTGATTTTAAAAGAAGTACTTGTGGAGGTACATTAGTTGCTGAATGAATATTATCCTGACTTTTGGTTATTACAGTTGGTTTACACTCTGCTATTCCTGAGACTTAGCTTGCAGTCAGAACATGTATGGGAATAATACTCAGAAAATTATCTGGGAACTCTGTCATTAAAACATTAATAAAAGTGCAAGTAGATTGCTAAAAATATGCAAATACAAACTTTAATCACAACTCTGAGAAGTATACTGTTTGACTATATTCATTGGGTTAGCTCTGTTGACTTGATGGCTGGTTTGTGATGTAGATTGATGCCAACAATGTGCATTCACTCCCCACGCCAGCTGAGTTTACTGTGACTGACTGTCCATCTCAGCCTCATCCTCACCTGAGATGTAGTGACCCTTGGGTTAAACCACTGCTGGTTGTCTCTCCATGGAGTATCTCCATGGTTCAGTAGGACAATGGTGACTTCACCCCCATCGTAGTAGTTCATGATTGAAGTGACACAAATTTAAGGATTATATTCCAGGGAGGTTAGTAACCATGACAGTTTAATAATGACCATTATCACAGCAACCATATCGCCCTGCTGGGGCATGTAATCCCCACTCCACCAAAAAAAAGGTTGTCATTGTAATTGTCTAGATTCTCATTCATCAAGTCACATAAATGTGCATTTGCTACAAGGAAACCTACAGCATTGCAATAACTTCCTGTCACCTTTTATGCTGCAGTATCAGTCATTCTGCTCCCCAACCAAATATCAACAGTGACTGATGCACTGATCAGAATGGCTGAAATGTTCTCATTGAGCAATGACAGTACTTTGCATAAATTTAGCACATTACTGTAGTTTTAAAATAGGAAGATCATTGGCACTCATATGCATTTCCTAAGTAACAGGTTCCTGTTCTTTTTTTCTGCTATCACTCATCGATAACTGTGTACTTTAATTCATTTGATACATTCTCAAACTAATTGAACGTTTAGGACGTGTAATTGTTTTTTATCTTTGCAAATGTTGAAAAGGATGCTTTTAAGTAATCACTCTGTTGTCGACTATTGACAGTGTTTGCAGGTTGCTATTCAAGGCTGACAATGACGGCGAAAAGCCAAATGTTAGAAGGCTAGGTCCAAAGTATAGCTGATTGTAGAGCATTCCAGAATACTGACCATTATACTTGCCTCTTCAGAGGCACTCGCCTCCTAAGCACGTCTGTCTTTTTGGAAACTGCACATTTAGATTCCCCAATTGGATTGCCACGTCTGCAATAGTACCACAATTGCTGTAATCAAAGTAGCAAATAACCTCAAATGGAAATTTGTTGAGGACCTGCACACTGGCTGGAGAACCAGAGGGTGCCCGAAATCGCATTTCTATGAGAGGTGCAATACTCTTTCTGTGCAGTCTGACACTTAATTGGGCAGTGTCAGATCTCTCAGTCACATTCCCAGCAGGACAGAAATTCCAACCTTTAGAGTTGCTGGGCAATCCAAAACAACTTCTGTGTCTCCCCTGTCAAGCCCTTTTTAGAATCTTGTAGGTTATAATGAGAGCAACTGTTCTTCTTAACTTGGATTAGTTATATTCAGCTTCTCGTAGGCCAGCTCCTCAATTCAACAAACAATCTAGTAAAACTTTGCTGTATCATCTCAAAAGTCAGCATGTTTTTCTTAATGGCTGGAATTTTAAGATATTGGGGCAGACAAGTGAAGGTGCGAGGCTGCTATGAAATTTGGTCTCAAGTCTACCGCAGTTCTACCTAATATGGGGATGGTATGGAATAGCCTGCTAATGGGAGCCATTTGAAACCTCTTAATGATTGGAGTAAAACTTGCTTATTCTTGTGCTCCAATCCATGTGCAATAAAGATCAATACATCATTTATCTTACCAATTACTTCCTGTACCTGCGTGCTGGCTTTCTCTCTTGTGTGAGTGCACCCAACGCCCTCTGAACATCATTTATAAATTCACACATTTAAAAGTTTGATCTTGCTACTGAAGTGAATGCCCTAAAACCTCTCCACATTATACTCTGTCACCCTGATGTCCATTCACTTAACCTATCTCCATCTCTTGCAGCTTCCCTGTGATACTCAGAGCTTACATTTCCACCTGGTTCTGTATTGTTTGCACCCATTACGCATACAGACTGAGTAGTGTCTAAGACATTGATATAGATTGTAAGTAGCAGAGGCTCCTGCACTGAGCCTTGATTTCCAATAGTCATGACCTGCAAACTTGAAAATGCTGTTTTGTCCCTATTCTTTGCTTCCTGTCAGTGCACCATTTAAAGGTATATAGAACATAGAACATAGAAGAATACAGTGCAGTACAGGCCCTTCGGCCCTCGATGTTGCGCCGATCCAAGCCCACCTAACCTACACTAGCCCACTATCCTCCATATGCCTATCCAATGCCCGCTTAAATGCCCATAATGAGGGAGAGTCCACCACTTCTACTGGTAGGGCATTCCATGAACTCACGACTCGCTGAGTAAAGAACCTACCCCTAACATCTGTC
>NC_057723.1:78807348-78942681 GCF_004010195.1 Chiloscyllium plagiosum
CCTGGAACCTGCCACAGCCAATCCTGTCCCTGTTCTAGCCATGTCTCCGTAATAGCCACAACATTGAAGTCCCAGGTACCAACCCACGCTGCAAGTTCACCTACCTTATTTCGTATACTTCTTGCATTGAAGTATACACACTTCAAACCAGTTTCCTGTTTACAGGCACCCTCCTTTGAGATTGATGCCATGTTCCTAACCTCCCTACACTCCAGGTTCTGCACCCTAAAGCTACAGTCTGGGTTGCCATGCCCCTGCAGAGTTAGTTTAAACCTCCCCCACGAGCACTAGCAAACCTCCCACCAAGGATACTGGTGCCCCTCAGGTTCAGGTGCAGACCATCCTGTTTATAGAGGTCCCACCTTCCCCAGAAAGAACCCCAGTTATCCAAATACCGGAATCCCTCCATCCTGCACCAAAAATATTTTGTAACATTTTTTTGAAGTCAATTGCCTTAAATTTTCCTATATTGAACAAAACTGTGGCAAATTAATTTTTGTTAAATTTATCAATTGAGTTAATCTAGAAATGTCTCTGCAACTTTGTTTCCATCTGCACTGGTTACAAAACAATTTATTGTTGTCATTGCCAGATTTTGCTGTGACGTTCTATCCCACCATCCAACTCCCTAATAAATATGGTCATTAGTTGAGCCTCTGCTCCAAGTCTTTCTGGGAAATGACTAGTCACATTCTGCAATTTAGAATACCTGCATTATAATCCCTAATCTGCTCAACTAATTTTCTAATCAAATCAATAATTTGTTTACAATCCCATGATTACAAATAGCCAGTTATGGTTACTCAAACATTTTCATCTGTGGCCTTTTAGACAAGGCAAAAATCTGTGAACCATTTAAAAGTTGTCATACCCAATTTCACTTACCGTTGCAAATCAGTGCAGCAGAAATCAATGAAGCAATATATATTTTGTTTTTTGCTGCAGTGTTACATCTAATGTTTGTCTTTGTAATTGAATATAGTAAGTAATTCATGACAGACACAAAAGTATAGACATCTTTATATTATGAAGAAAATTAGACAAACCGTTTATTTGAAACATTTCTTTTGAAAACGCAACGCAGAAATTAAAAATGTTTATCAAAACAAATCAATAGGAAAGTGGATCATTTAAACTACATTGTTACTTGCGTATGCTGTGCACATAGAAACCAGTTTGGTTGTGTAACATCACATGAATATTTGGAATGAGGGTTCCATCCTGCTCGCTTTTTATACTATATGGTCTTGGCTTGCATTTTGCATCTGACCACTAAGCACCTGGGGGACGCCAGGCACCACATTTTGAATGCCTTGTAGAACTCGTATAAATAACATGCATAGATATTTCAACACCGTTTTAGACATCTGTTCAAAAAACGTCGCCCAGTTTCGTCAATCATGACCAACTGTGTATAAAATGATGCTGATTCTCTGATCAGTTGAAACATTTGAATGCAATTGGCCACCTTTAATTATAGACTCCAGTGATTTCCTAATAGCAGGTGTTAAATTAAGTTTTCTTTAATTCCCTTGTTCTCTTCCTCCCCCTGCACCCCCCCCCCCCCAACCCCCTTAAAAAGCAGAGTGTCATGCAGTTTTCAATGAAAGTGAATGGTTCCTGAATCAAGAGAGTGTTGGAAGATTATACTTGGGGTACCAGCAATATTCTCAATCTGTTTCCTTCAAAACTTTGGGTTGGATCTGTATGATCAGCATTGAAGTTTGTCACAGGCCAACAAAAAGTATACCACAGCTTCTGTTTGCATGTCATGGTAAATCATCTTGCAGGGCATCTTATTTTGGCAGCCTCCTTACTGTTCCTCTATTGTTCCTATTCCTCTGATTATTACATAACACAGTGCTGAAGATGGCATCTCTTTTCAGGCAAATTTGCACTCAATTTTTGTGGAGGGCACTTTGGACCAGTGATAAGTTAGTAAAGGGTGAAAGCCAAGATTGAAATACTTAAGAACATTGCAAATGCTAAAATACTTTTTACCTTCATCTTAATTGCAGTAGCCCTTTAATGAATACTGGCCTTTTTAACACCTGTCCACAACCTACCTCTCTTAATGATCCCTATTATCTGACGCAAAATGGGCTCCTTGAATATTTGGTACTCAAACACATGCAAAGCCAATTCAGCAGCAAATGGGCAAAAGTTGAACCTTGGGGACCACAACATTTTTCTAGAATATGTCCAACAAAGGTTCCTGATTTAATCAAGCAAACTGCAATCTATTTTGAACCTCAGAAAATTAGTTTATTCCAGGGAAATAGGAGCACATTCAACTCAGCTTTTTAGCTATCTTTATTTAGACATCAGGTATGATGAAATGAGGACAATCACCATAACATTTTTTAATGTAAAAAGTGTTCTAGAACATTGAACATTACAGCGCAGTACACGCCCTTCGGCCCTCGATGTTGCGCCGAACAGTCATACCAATCTGAAGCCATCTAGCCTACACTATTCCATGTACGTTACACTATTCCAACCACCACCCTCTGTCGTCTTTCAGCAAGCCAATTACTGTTGGTGGAGGCAGGGTGATGACAGTGTGTGTTTGGGTTTTAGCTCTGTTTACACTTAGCGAGGTTTGAGAACCAAATCACAGCCCTACTCAACAAACTTCAGAAATCTGGAGGAATAAATAAGACCGACTTCCAAAAAATAGAAGCAGATGGATCCAACACACCACGCTTCTATGGATTACCCAATATTCACAAACCAGGAACCCCCCCCCCCCAGACCCATAGTCTCACTACCTGGAACACCAACTTACAGATTTGCCAAGGAGCTACACCAAAGACTAAAACACTTAGTAGAAGACTCATGCCACTCCATCCACTCCACCCAAGAATTCCTGAAGACCATCAAAGACACTCGAATAGAAAAGGATGAAATAATGATCTCCTTTGATGTAACAGCCCTGTTTATATCAATCAACATTAACCTGGCCAGGGAAACACTGACTACACTATTAGAAGATCCAAAGAGACATACACCTAACACCACTAACTTCATCAACAAGGACAGTATCATCAAGCTAGCGTTCTATGCCTTACCACACACTTCACCTACAGACAAACCAACGGAACACTCCGATATCAGAGTTCTTAGCAGAGGCAGTAATGCAGAGACTTAAACAAACAGCTCTGCCAACCATCCAACCCAAACTTTGGGTTCGCTACGTGGATGACACCTTTGTCATCACTAAATGAAACAAATTAGAGGAAACCTTCAAGATCATCAATAATTCCCTTGCTGGCATAAAATTCACTAAAGAGGAGGAAAACCACAACAAACTGCCATTCCCAGATGTCATAGTAGAGCGAAGAGCCAATGGGGAACTTCAAATCAGCGTCTTCAGGCAAACAACACATACGGACCAAATATTGAACTACAGAAGTAATCACCCCAACACCCGCAAACGAAGCTGCATCAGAACATTATTTCAATGAACCACCATGCACTGCAGCACAGAGGAACTATGCAGAGCAGAGGAAAATCACCAATACCATGTCTTCAAAAAGAATGTGTACCCAATAAATACAATTTGCTGATTTCTCAGCAACAAACCCAAACAAGCAGACAAAACATGTCCAGAAACCCTAGCCACTCTCCCCTACATCAAAGACATCTTGGAAATGACTACCAGACTACTCAGATCCCTTGGCATCATGGTAGCCCACAAACCCACCAACACCCTAAAACAGCAGCTAATGAACTTGAAAGACCCCATACAGACAACAACAAAACGGATGTCATTTAAAAAATACCGTGCAAGAACTGTAACAAACACTACATTGGACAAACAGGCAGAAAACTAGCCACCAGGATCCATGAACACCAACTAGCCACAAAAAGACATGACCCTCTCTCACTAGTATCCTCACATACGGATGAGGAAGGACATCACTTCGACTGGGACAATACATCTATCCTGGGACAAGCCAAACATAGACATGCACGAGAATTCCCAGAAGCATGGCATTCTAACCGGAACTCTATCAACAAACACATCAAGTTAGACCCCATCTACCACCCCCTAAGAAAAGAAACAGGAAGTGACTTCAACACAGGAAATAATATCACCAACCCAAAGAAACCCAAACATATAAATAGAAAGCAGGAATTTTCAGCAGTGCTTTGCCTGAGGCCCACTGAAAATGTTACCTCGTAGGGTGATGAAACGTCTGGAAATGAACCTTCCAGCTCAGCGAGCAAACCTACATCCAGAATTCTCTTTACTCTCCCAGAGAAATTATGTTGAAGGCTGGGAACCTGCTGCAAGACTTTTTTTATTTCCAGCTTAATATTTATACATATTGTTTGCACTAGCTTAGAGCTTCTGAAACAAAATCGGAAATTGCTGGTGAAACTCAGCAGGTCAGGCAGCATCTGTGAGGAGAAATCAGAGCTAACGTTTTGAGTCCAGTGACTTTTCATAACAGTTCTGATGAGTCACCAGATTCAAAACATTAATTCTGTTTTGTCCCCACAGATGCTACCAAGCCTGCTGAGTTTCTCCAGCAATTTAGTTTTTTCAGATCTCCATTCCCTATTCTAAATACCAAAAGAACTGTGGATACTCTGTCAGAAACAAAAATAGAAATTGCTGGAAAAGCTCACCAGGTCTGGCAGCAACTGTGAAGAGAAACCAGAGTTAACGTTTTGGGTCTGGTAACCCTTCCTCAGAACTACCTGTTGTATTTAGATTCTAAAATCTCTCCCCCAAAATTTCAGATCTTTCAGGATCATTCTCTGATGTTTTGACCAATCTTGTTCTAATCTTATCCTGAGGTTGAGTATGTTCTGCATTTTCCTTTTGTCAGCGAGTGTTCCTCTCCTGGGTGGTTATAGAGATGGATTTTTTTCTTGCGTGTCAAGAAATAGTTTCTATTGATGTTCCTGTTCAATGATGATTCATTGCAGATTCTCTTAATCCCATGCTCTGTTCCAGCCATATGTGATCCTGACTGTGATGTGTTTGTTCTAATACTTTCTTCTCTTGTTTGATCTCTTTCCCATTTTCCTTCCCAAGCTGAAGCTTTAGTAATATTTGTGCCCTTTACCTGTTGACCTTTCAGGCTTGGTTGCCCCCTTTGCTCCACTTCAGTCTGCTTCTCTCCTGTTTTGATCATTCTTGATAATGTGAGGCATTTCTGTGGACTAGATGGAAAAGATGAAGGTAATAGTGGTTCTCCGTTCTTTTGGCTGTTTACAGTTCATGGAGTACAATTAGTAGTAATTTCCCTTAGAGTGCAAGTTACCATTTTGATTGTTGCACCCTCACATGACGCTTTGCAATTCCCAAATGTCCTTGATGAATTATTTAAAGATTCACAAGTTGATGAGCTCTTGATACTACCAATCTAATCTGATGAAAACTAGCAAGTCATCAGTGATAGTTAGGTACTGTTGTGGTATTGGCTTATTAGGTATGTTGTCTGGTCATCCTTCCAGACAGTATTTCCACATTTTGTTACATTTTTCATCCTGTTCTCAGGCTTCTCGTACGTATTGCAGATTCTTTCAGTAGCTGGTGAATGTTTAGTAACTTCTGATGTGTGGCATTAGCCTCTTGGGTGAAATTTAAATCCTCTTGTTCTGTTCCACTCATTGATATCCCCAAGAATGCTGTTGTGTGATGCTTCCCCAGTATGTATTCTCTAGTTGAGTTCCACATGTTCCTTAATCCGGACTGCTCATTTCTGGTTGGCATCTTGGCAATTTCTTGTGTTCAGAAGCATGCCCAATGTTTTATAGTTTCATTTTGAATGTAAGCCCATCAAACATTCTGAAGTTTTCGTACACCCACATTACTACTTTCTTAATTTTGACATGAGGGGAAAGTGAGGACTGCAGATGCTAACGAATCAGAGTCAAAGTGTGGCACTGGAAAAGCACAACAGGTCAGGCAGCATCCGAGGAGCAGGAAAGTCGACGTTTTGGGCTTATGCCCTTTATCAGGAGTGTGGCGGTCTTGGGAAAGGGGCTGAGAGATAATAGGGGGGGGTGGATGTGGGGCTGGAGGGAAGGTAGCTGGGAAGGCGATAGGTGGAGGTTGATTGACAGGTCAGTGGGGAGGATGGAGCAGATAGTTGGGAAGGAAAATGGACAGGTTAAGAGGGTAGTGCCAAATTGAAGGGTTGGACCTCTGATGGAGTGGGGAAATTTGGAAATTCGTGAAGTTGACATTGAAGGTTCCTAATGTGGAAGATGAGGCGTTCTTCCTCCAATTATCAGCTGGCTTGGGTTTGGCAGTGCAGAAGGCCCAGGACTTGTCCATCCTTTGTGGAGTTGAAGTGGTCAGCCCAAGAGTGGTGGAGTTGTTGGGTGCATGTGTCCCAGAGATGTTCCCTGAAATGCTCCATGAGTTGACATTCTGTCTGTATGACATGATACCATTTTGTGTCTGTGATCTAGAGACATTGTAAACTGGTCTAAACTTTACAACTTTCTCCACTTTACAGTACGGTCACCAATCTGGTTGAAGATGCATCAGTAGTTGGTAAATATGGATCATGTGCCAAGATTCCTTAAGAGATCAGGAGTTGTTTGATGTTGTGAAATGCCTTTTCTTGCTTGACATTCTAGCACTGTTGTTGAGTCTGGCATAAAAGCTGTCTCAAAGGCTTTTAAATTTCTGCCAAATTTGTTAGCAACCTGTTCACTTGATTTACCATCCCATGAATCTTTGAAATCCTATGACGTTTCCATTATTCTCTTACTGCTTTGTCTTTTTTTGTGTGTGGGTTAGCTGTGATTCTGGTCTTTTGGGTAATCTGCCCAAGAAAGTTTACCTTTGGTTTTGCAAGCTTGCACTTGGAATGCAGGTTTAACACTGAACAATACAAGTCTTTTACTTTTGGATAATGTTCCTCTTTTGTGGGTCTGTGTGGCATATTACACTGCCATTGCCTTCCAATGTGTTTGACAATTTTTTTTCTGAAATGTTTCTGGCATGAGAGCAGTTGCAAAAGGTAATTTGTTGGAACAATAATGGCCAAAATAAATAATAACTGCATTTATTAAATTAATAATTAAGTTTTGTAGAGTCTTAGTCCAGAGGTAATTACCAAAATTCCACTTCTAGATCCAATTTGATGAACACTTGACGAGTTTTGCTGGACCTTTCCAGCACCTGACGCAATTGGATCAATCTTGCATTTCACTGTTTTGTTGAATAGTTAACTCCACACAGATTCTGATCAAAAACTATTTGGATTTGGAACGATCAACATACCTGCACACTGTCTTGTTAACATAGCCAGTGAAACCACTCCCTGTCATAGTATACTCTGTATATTTTAAATTTTGTCCAAGACCACTGCTGTCAGTATATAAGTAGATTGGTATAGCATCATCCTGTGAGACAGTGATACTGTGACTTCAGTCTTCCAAAACTTGAATAATTTTGGAATTAATTTGCTTACCTTGTTTCTGAAATCCCATCTACCTTACAGATTCATTACAGTTTTAAGCTTGCCTTTGTTTAGTAGAGAACATTCAGTATTCTGATTGAGAGAGGCATTCCAAGGCTTCTATTCACTTCTACCCTGAGCTTTGACATGAGTTGGCCTGTTCCTATTAATAATTTTCCTTCAGGCCCTTGCAATTTCATGGATGATGGTTGTAATTTTATTTATTTATGCCATTTATGTTTACATTGCAATACTGAAACATCAGCTCCTGCATCAAGATTAAACTGTGGTGTGTCAGTTTACTCCCAGTTTGACACTCCAGTGTTTGGTTTCAGAATCATTGATTTTTTCCAAAAGATTTTTTTCTGACTTGTATAGTTCTTCAATTTCTTTAATGTGGCTTTACTTTAGGAATTTCTTCATTTATTTTCTATTTATCTATAGTTTAAACTGACAGTGCTTCAAAATAACTTGTTATTCTATAGTTGGTGCTGAGCTGCTTCTGAATATTCTTCCTATTTGTGTGTCTTGTTTGTGCCATATCAGGCACATGCAAGGTGGCAGTCAGTGCACTTTCTGTTATGGGCTGCATTTCAAAGAACAGTACAGCACAGATATAGACCCTTTGGCCCTTTGTGCTGACATGACGCTTTTCTAAACTATAAACGTTTTGTCTCTATGTTGTTTGCATCCCTCTATTTGCTGCCTGTCAAGATGCCTCAAATTCTGCTGTTGTATCTGCTTCCAACACCACCTCAGACAGCACATTCCAGGCACTTACTACCCTTTGTGTAAATTAGAAAAAAATCCTTTAATTGATATTTCTAACTTGGGGAAGAAGACCCTGACTATCCACACCTCTCATAGTTTTGTAAACATCTCAGGCAACAACATTCAAGTGAAAACAAATCAATTTGTCCAATCTCTCCTCATTGCTCATACCTTCCAAGAAGGGCAAATCTTTCTGTACCCTCTCCAAAACCTTTATTCTTCTGGTAGTGTGGTGATCAGAACTGTATACGATATTGCAAATGTGGCCCGAGTAAAGTTCTATGCAGCTGCATCATGACTTACCAATTTTTATACTCTGTCCTGAGAGATGATGGTAAACTTGCCATATGCCGCCTTCACCACTATATCCACTTGCGTTGCCACTTTCAGAAAACTATGGACCTGTATACGAAGATTTTGTACAAGACCCCAGCAATTTTCTTCTTCCTTTCCCTCACTTCTCTGGAATGCATCCCATTAGGTTCTGGGGACTTGTGTACCTTAATGCTTTTCAAAACACTCAACACTACCTCCCTTTTTATATATCAGCATGCCCTAAAATAAGGACACATCCTCCTCCAGACTCACCGTCCACCATGTCCTCCTCCTTTGTGAATACCAATGCATAATACTCATTTAAGATCTCACCCACTTGCAGCTCTACATGTAAATTCAGTTGCTTGTCCTTGAGTGGACCTACAGTTTTCCTAGCTAACTACTTGCTCCCTAAAATGCCTTGGGCCTTACCTTAATTCTGTTGCTAAGGGGAGTTCCTAGCACTTTTAGCCCTCCTAGCTACTTGTGTAAATTCTTTCCTGCTTTCTTTGTTCTCCAACGGCTGTTTGTCTTCAGTTTATTAACGCCTTTTTTTGGTTTTGCAGCCCAGAAACTGAATTGCTTCCTTCATTCCCTTTCGATGATGCATCAGTTCCTCAAATTCTGTTTGCCTAATAATTTGCAGAATTTTCTACTGCTATGTCCTCTATCTTCCACAAGTTCTGACAGTCCTGTCTGCAACTCTATGTTCTGGTTGTAAATAGGGCTGCCACACCTGCCCTATCTATCATCCTGACTACCTCTGGCCCAGAAGGTTCCGGTTCATGTCTCCATCGTCCTGGAGGTATGGCAGAATATATTTGAATAGCTTGATTGAAAGTACTAAGTTGAGATGCCTTATGTTATTTTGAAAATCATGTGGTTCACTTCAAGCCTACGGAAGCTTTTATGTAATATTTGGGATGGAGATATAGACATTTATAAATGCTACCTGTAAGAACCCTTAGACTTGAGTTGAAATTTGTGGTTTTCTATTTAAACGTCTTTTGTTTTCACCGCACAGCGCAAATGGACTCCAGGGCTGAAATGTTAAATGCACCAGGGATAGGCACGCAAACTGGATCTGAGGTTCTCTCTCTCGTTTTCCATAAACACTCTGGGGATGAGCAACCTAAGGTACATCTGAAAAAGGTAGATGTCCATACAGACTCTGCAGATCAAAGCCAGTCAGACAAAATCGCAACTTTGAAGCTGGAGGAAGCATCTGTGTTAAAGCTACATTCCAACAATGTTGAACATAATATGTTTCCTAAATGTGCTACTGAAGCTGACAGTTCCTATGTCTCAGCCACTTACAGCTCTCCACTGGAAAAGACAAAACCCCGCCACTTTGAAGATAACCCAAGGTTAGCATCTTTTGTAATCGCTGGTGGAGGTAAAGATGTTTCATTTGAGGGATGGAAAGTAAAGCCTACAACTTGTTGCACCCATTGTTTTCATCAAGCTAATTCAAAAAGCAGGTGATAACTTTAACACGTCCTCATGGCACACTGTTCACACCCCCTTGGGAGTTGCAGCATCTTTACGAAAGAACACCTCAACATACCTTTCTTTAGATATGTTCAATAAAGCGATGGTGCGCACTATGTCTGTCTTTTTCTTCATTGAAGCAAATATTGAGATCAGTGCAAATATAGAATAGCAAAGCACATTGGAACAGCTCTGAAATCAATCCAAAGTTGGCACAGTTTGGGATCTGATTAAAGTTTGTTTGGAATTTGTTAGCTTTTCTTAAAGGGGATCCTCAGAACCATCTGCTGCCTTAAAATGTGAAAAATGTTATTTGCTTACTCACAAAATCATCTGCCAAATGTTCTAAGCTGCATGCTGTTGGGTCTTTTAAGAGCAAGCCAGCTCTAAACGGGCTTGTATATTTTCACAATTGAGGGGATGGTGGGAGAGCAGCAAAAGCACTCTTCCACATCCCACCACCCCATGCATTTTGATAAATGGAGTTTGTGTCAATCACTTTTAAATTAACTATTTTATGCTCAACGCTTTGTGAAATTGAGGATCTGCAACTGCACTCAAGTGGTGCTGTTGACATCCCACTTAGAGTTCTCTTCAGGGAAGATCACTTCAGAAAAAGTTCAGAATTGGGCAGTGCATAGTAGAAACACATTGGAGGCTTCTGTGCCATGTGAAAAACTACCACTATTCTCCAGACTTTCCAAATTGAGCGTGGTTAGGAACACTTAGCATGGTTATGAACACATCACATCTGATGTTTCCATTTGTGTCATCATCACTCCCCATGGTGAGGTGAAAATGATACCCTTTAAATTAAGATCATGTCTGCCTAAGTGTGGCATGAAGCACCCTGAACAAAATTCAGTGGTATAGCGGGAAACCTCTCCACTGATGGATCGTATGTCGTACAAAGAATAATACCACATCATCCTCCTAGCAGGAAGTCCTAGTTCTGGGTCCTAGGCCCCATATGCCTTCAGTTTTTTAAACCTCTGCTTACATTGTTAGAAATGGGAGTGGTCATTGACGATTACAATTTTCAGTTCAGCAGCAACTCACCAAGTCCCCTTCAGCAGTACCTTCCACCATTATGATTGTACAGTGCCTTTAAGAGGGATTTGTTCTCTGCTATTTCTCTTGGAGAGGTGGTGGCAGAACCTCTGCTTCAGGCACAGAGGGTAAACATCTCTGAGCTCCCTGTGTGTGTGTGTTTTTGTTAATATTTAGACAAAAGCAGCATGAGTGGATGGAGTCATATTCACGCAGACCTAAGGTGTTAGTTTTGTTTTCAGCTAAAGTTGGGATTTGAAGCTGATGGATACAGCTATGTCTCTGCTGCAGCAAAACACCTGAGTTCTCCCTGCTCTGCTAGACAGTAACACTGAACAGAACAATCTCTTCCCATCCAGGAGAAAGGAAGTGAGGAAAATCTGTTTTGCTGAATTTGCCAAGGGTATGTTTATGGGATGCTACTATATTGGAGCAGTTGATGAATAGTAATTAAATAATATTTAATTAAGCATTTCAATAGAATTAAAGTTATGTTTATTGTGTTTTGTATTTTAACTGTGGTGTAAGAATAAAATGTGTTTTGCTTAAAGCTGAGTAGTGGACCAATCAAATTATATCTGGAACACAGCACCTTACATTTTACTTTAAATAAGGTAAAAGTTAGGGTCTAGGCTATCTTTTCGATAAAGTTTGAGGGAGTTTGGTCTGGTCCATAACTCTTCCATCAATTGTTTATTTTTTGAAATATCAGCCTCAATAAAAAGCATGAATGCTCACTGCAGGCATAAAAACCATTGAACATGATAGTTTTCTGGCAGAATTACCTGAGTAGCTGTAGGGTATCTGAGTGCCTGTTGGCGATGAACATGACGGATCAATAGCTCACTATGAAACTCAATGGACCCATGTTTCTCCAAATCTCCCCACTGACAGAACCTCTGACACTCCTGTTTCGTGAGAGCTCCCTGAATTGGACCAAGTTAACAGCCCCACTCAGAGAACTCATTCTCTGAGATCCACTTGGCTGATTTCATTACAATCGCTACACTCCTTTACAGAGGGGTTCAAAATCCATCCTTTCTCTTGTATAATATACAAGCCATGGTGAACGATTTCTCCCTTTGCTGGAAAGTGGCTGGAAACGTGCTGAGCCAAGACTCCATTTAATTAGTGGGACTCTTCAATTGAATGAAAAGATGGTGTGTTTAAGTCACACTCACAAGATAAGAGCGTAGAAATCTAGGCCAGTGCCTGAACTGCTGTGCTTTTCCAGCACCAAACTAATCTAGACTCTGGTTTCCAGCATCTGCAGTCATTGCTTTTACCTAGGGATGCTGAAGACCAGTCAAGGGTGGGTTGGTGGCCCTATGACAGCACAGGATGAGAGTGGAGGAAGGTGGGCTACTTTTTCATCCACAGAGATTTCCACAGGTAAAAAGGCACCTATTATTCCATGTTTTTTTCAAAGCAACAAGGATTGGCTGGCTAAGCTAACCCCACTGTTAGACAGCAAGGATTCAAAGGGTCCACGCAGCTGTTAGCTTTGGAACAATTGGCAAACAAAAGGCTTTGGTTTTGCCAAGAGTGCATAGACATTCTAGTTTTAATCTGATAAAATTGTGAACTCAACAGCACACAGCAATGAGAATCATTCTTTTGTTTGAATTTAACCAACTAAGCTCATGACAAGTACTAGGGTAGAGTCTTACAAGGTTATCTACAGCCAAGTGTGAAGAATTGCAGTCACCAGTGATGATCGACTGTTCCAGGTCCTGTGATGAGCCAGTTTGGCTAGTCCGTGATCGACAGCTGTCAGTGGAATGCTATAGATATGTCTCACTTAGGTGTCTTCAGTTCAATCTTCTATCATCACATATATCTACTTAGAAACTTGCTTGACTACAAAGATTCCACTTAAATTCCCTCTCACCCATTGATTGTTAGACAAGTGAAATCAGAGACAACTACATAGGCACTATGAAGCAGATACTTTTCATAAGTAGTACAGTTTACCATTTTTTGTTGTGAATGTGTGTTGAAATTGTCATCTGACCCTGAAGGGGGATGTACATAAGTAGTCAGAGTGCAAGCACTTACTTTCCAAAACACAGCATCGATCAGCCATACATTACTGATATGTCTTTTTTTCTGCCCTTTCCATTGCTGGTCTACCACTTGGAAGTTCCTGCTGTTGGAGATTGTACTATTGGCATCTTGTTCTGATGTGACAGGCCAGCATCTACCCATGGGATTTGTTTTTTTTTTCTTATTTTGGCAGTAAACAGATAGTCTAATTGTTCAATAGTCCTCCAGATTGCCACAGGGAAAGGCTTGTTTTGTCAACTCACTAACTGATATTTATCTTTGTACCAAAAGGAAACTTGACATGATGGATCTGATTTTTTCATGTTAAGTAGCTTGTATGCAGAACCCAAGTTGTATTGCAGTGTTGGGGAAAGCACAAACTGGAAAACAGCCACCAAATCCACCTTCCTGCCATCCCTGAAGATTAAATGCAGAGTAATAAAAATATTTAACATGTACCTGAGGCTGTTACTTAATCAGCGCCATTTCACTTAGTTACCCAAAGCAAGATCCCAAACTTTAAATGCTTGATGGTTTGCACCATTTGTAAAGATTGCAATTAATATTCAAATAACATCTCAAAAATTAAATGAAGCGTATTCTTAGAATTATAATGAACAAGGGATGCCATAAATGCCACAGCTGATTTGAGCTTAATTTCTAGATCACCAGGTGAAGTTTCCCTCTTACATTACGGATAAGTTCCTCTAAAATGTGAAAGCAATAATTCAGAACCATTAAACTAGATAGCAGAAAGAACTTGGATGAGCAAACATGTAGTTTATTATTTTCATTGTTTCTGTGTGGAATGTGGGCTTTGCTGGCTAGGTCAGCATTTCCTGTCTATTTCTAATTGTCCTTGAGAAGTTGGTGATGAGTGGTGGTTT
This sequence comes from Chiloscyllium plagiosum, assembly GCF_004010195.1. NCBI lineage: Eukaryota > Metazoa > Chordata > Chondrichthyes > Orectolobiformes > Hemiscylliidae > Chiloscyllium > Chiloscyllium plagiosum. Next base: position 78,821,342 of record NC_057723.1, read on the forward strand.
TTGTAGTGTAAGGGCATCTATAGTTCTCTAAGGAAGTGTGTTCCAAGATTTTGACCCAGTGTCAGTGAAGGAATAGTGATGTTGATCCACCTCAGGTTATGGTGTATGTTCCCATCCATCTGCTGCCCTTGTCTGCCTAGTGCAGGTTAAAGGTTTGGAAAGTGCTATTGAAAGAGCCTTGTTGAGTTACTGCAATACATCTTGTAGATTGCTACTTACTGCTGCCACAGTGCATGATGATGAAGGAGGTGAATGCTGAAGGTAGTGGAAGGGGTATTAAACAAGCAGGCTGCTTTGTCATTGATGGTGTGAAATTTCTTGAATGTTGTTGAAGATGCACTCATCCAAGCAAGTGGAGAGTATTTCATACAGTCCTGACTTGTTGGCTTGTAGATGTTGGGGCAGGCACTGTGGAGACAGGAGGTCCTACATAATTCCTAGCATTTGACCTGCTCTTGTATCCCTCATATGGGGGTTGGTTAGTTCAGGTGGCTGAATGGCTGGTTTGTGATGCCAGCAGTGTGTGTACCAATTGAGGCCATGATGAAAGTCCTGCATTCTCAACCTTGCTCCTCACCTAAGGTATGGTGACTTTTACCTTTCACCATCTGTCATCTCTCTCTAATGAGAGAGAAGCTCTATAATGTTCTAGGACTATCGTGACTGTGTGCCTTAACTCCGCATATTTAATTGGCCAGTCCAGTTCTGTTTCTGATTAATGGTAACCTCCAGGAGTTAATGGTGTTGGATTCAGTGATGGTAATGCCATTGAACATCAAGGGGCCATGGTTAGATTCTGTCTTGTTTGGGATAGTCATTGCCTCGCAATTGTGTGGTGCAAATTTTATTTGGTCTTGCTGCATATGAACATGGACTTTTCAGTATCTGAGGAATCATGAATAATGTCTAACATTGTCAATCATTACTGAATATCCCTACTTCTGACCTTATGATGGAAGGAAGGTCATTGGTGAAGCAGCTGAAGATGTTGGGTATAGGACAATACACTGAGGAACTCCTGCAGAGATGCCATGGGGATTAAATCATTGACCTTCAACATCCACAGCCATCTTTCTTTGTGCTAGGTGTGATGCCAGCCAGGGAAAGTTTCACTTGAATCTCATTGACCCCAGCTTTGATGAAGCTCAAGTATGTCATTATCGGTCAAATGCTGTTTTAACGAGAAGGGCAGTCACCTATATCTCACCCCTGGAGTTCAGATCTTTTGTTCATGTTGGTGTTAAGGCTATAGTGAGATCAGGAGCTGAGTAACCCTGGTGGAATCTGAAATGAGCACCAATGAGCATTCTGTTACTTTGCAAAAGCTGCTTGATAGTTTTGTCTATGACACCTTCCACACTTTGCTGATAATCAACAATAGACTGTTGAGGTGCTAATTTGTGGGTTGAATTAGTCCCAGGACACAACTGAATAATTTTCTGCATTGTCAGGAGGATGCCAGTGTTGTGATGTACCAGTACAGCTAGCTAATACTAACAAACTGACACAACCCATCACTAGACTTTTCAGTGCTATTGCCAGAATATTGGCAGGATGCAGAGCCTTTGCAGTATCCAAGTCCACATATATGAATTGGATTGGTTGAAGACTGGCATCTGTTATGCTGAAGGCTGAGATGGATCATTCAATTGATAATTCAGGCTGAAAATGGATGCAAACGCTTCAGCTTAGTCTCTAGCACTGATGTGCTGGTTTCCCCCTTTTTTGAGGAATGGAGATGTTTGTGGATCCTCCACATTTTAGTATTTAATTTTATGTCACAACCATTCACAACTGGATTTGGCAGGACTGTTTAGTTCTGGTCCTTTGTTTGTGGAACCCCTTAGGCCTGTCTTTTGCACACTCCTTCCACTGTTTAGCATACAAGGATTGGAGCCTCATCAGGGTGACATCTCATGTTTAGATGTGCTTGGTGCTGCCTTCTGCCCTGCCCTCCTGCACTCTTTGTTGAAGTTTGTGAAGACATGGAAAATATCTGTTAAATTTCAACTTACTTTGTTTAATTGAAAACCAATTGGTTGCTAGAGTGACTATATAGTTTTGAATACTCCCAGCATGTGTTGAATGGTATGTCAAAGCTGCTAACTGGTTCATCCTGATGCAATGTATGGGGGTTGGATGGAATCAGCAATGATTTGGATTTTGAGACCATCTTGGCAATTGCCCAACTTCGGCTCCTTGTCCAAAGTGATCATTACTGACACCTAGAAGGAAAAATAGAAAGTGCTGGAAATACTCAATGGATCGTGCAGTATCTGTGTGGAATGATAACATTTTGATGTTCCAGGTTGAATTTCATTTTTCTTTAGAGCAGCCAAATCCATCAGCAAACATCAGATTCCCCACTATCATCCCTGTAAATAACCTCGCCCACCTAGAGAGTGCACTCACAAAAAATGGGGCCATTGATATATGATTGCACAGGTGTACCTTTTTTAAAATCCTCAGTGGTCCTGTGCTATCTTTGGATCAGAAGGCTTGAATTCAAGTCTCATCTGCTCTAGAAGTATGTTATACCATCTCTGAACAGGTTGATTAGCAAATATCTAACTCTAGATCACATGAGTCTTCTGGCTTTAAGTCACACAAGGTCAAGGGACCACCTTGTTGATCATCACTGACTGTATACCTCCTTGACTGATGGATCAGTTACTTTTCCATAATGAACAATACCTCTGTGAAGCAACCGCACAGAGACTATTGTGGGCATCCACCAAGAGAATTTATGATCAAAGCACACCAACTTTTAAAAGAGAAAACTCCCAAACTAGGGGTGGAAGCAGAGCAAGAAATAAGGCAAAATGGTTGTACATTGAAAATGTTACTGGACTATGCATATAGAATCCCACGCTGAAGATATGGATTCAATTCCCATCACAATTTGGTAGAATTTGATTACAAGTGCATAATGAGATCCAGAATTAAATGTTAGTCTCAGTAATGGTGACCTTGAATCTATTATTGATCTTATAAAACTCCATCTCTTGGGAGCGGCATGTTAGCTCAGTGGTTACAGGACTGCTTGGTCACAGGTATTTGTGGGCCAGAGGAGGCTAGGTAGATCAGTGAGGAGGAAGACAGGAGGGTGGGTTCGTGTTTTTCCCTACTGTAGACACAGTACACCCTCCTCCCCTAGACATTCTCCAGTAGGGCCTCCACCCTGCTCATACTCCCTGCTGTTATTAGACTGCTGAATGGGCCTCCCAAACATCAAATAATGTTAACCGTGATGTGGAGGTGCCAGTCTTCAATAAGGTCAGAAGTCACATAACACCAGGTTATAGTCTAACAGGTTTATTTGAAATTGCAAGTTTTCAGAGCACTGACCCTTCACCTGACGGAGGAGCAGCACTTCTGGCTTAAAAGCTTGTGATTTTAAATAAACCTGTTGAACTATAACCTGGTGGGTGTGACTTCTAACCTTCAAATAATGTAGATCTTGCTCTGTGCCCCTCCTGTGCAGTGTAACCTTGTGTACCTCGCTCTAAGCACCCTATGATCTGTATGTCCTTGTTTGCTGTGGTTTGCCTGTACTGCTTGCAAAACAAAGCTTTTCACTGTACTCAGGTACATGTGACTATAATAAATCAAGCCAAATCAAAAATGTTGCAGTCGCTATCTCTTTGCCCCTGAGGTATTTTGCAACCTGTCATTTCTGAGCCAGCCAGAGGTTTTACACCTTCAGAACAAGTAGGTGTAAGAAATCCACAAAAATTGTATCAAATGAGTGGGTTTCACATGTTTAGTTCCTCCAGGTTAAAATTATGGTAATTAAGACTGGGTATTGATCCAAATACTAATTTTCAAACATATAAATCTCATTGCACTACAGCTACCTCATGATTATTTCATCCTTGGGCTGAAGTAGCTCTATCTGGGTAGTTAAACCAACTACAAAGGTTACTCCTTTAATTTCTGGGACCCACAAGTGCAACAAATTTCTGCACTTTCTACAGAAGCTTGCACCAGGGAGAGACAGTCTTCCCGATGTGGTCAAGCAATTTTTAAATTACCTGTCCATTAATCAGAAGACGGGAGAATGGTAAAAATAGAAGAGGCCGTTCCACAAATTGTATCCATACTGGTTTTCTGAAAGTGTGATTGCCAATCCCACAGGCATTGCAGTACAGAAACAAATGGATATCACAAAACACTGCCTATTCATAGAACCCTACAGTGCATATTAGTTCATCAACTGACCATTCCACCCAGACCCACGGGGCTTTTACCACTAACCCGTGCAAAGTACAGGACAATTTTTAGCACGGCCAATCCACCTAACCGACACATCTTTGGACTGTGGAAGGAAACCCACACAGAGTGGGGAGAATGTGCAAATTCTATACAGACAGTCACCCGAGGCTGGATTCAAACCTGGATCCCAGGTGCTGTGAGGCAGCAGTGCTAACCACTGAGCCACCATGTCACCCCAACGTAAGTGCATTATAAATATTCATTTATTTGTTCATTCTTCTGCTTGCGAGCCAGATACAATGAGCATCATTGTGAAACTGAATGGGACATTTTCTGTTCAGATTGGGCTTTTTTTTTGTTCCTTATTATGGAGGTGGGATGTAGATTGGCCAAAGGTAAACATACACTGCAGATTAGACTGTACATGGGGATTCAAAATGGTGAAGAAAAGGTTTACAAGAATTAATCCAAAGATTTTCATGGACAGATTGGAGAAACTGAGAGTTGTTCCCCTTGGAGAAGAGATGATGGGGTAATTTGCTAAAGGTGTACCAAGTACTGAGATGCCTGGAGATAGGAGATGGAGCGAAACTATTCACATTGGTGAAAAGGTGATTAACAATAGAACCAATGGTGACATAAGGAAGCATTTTTTCATGTAGTGAGTGATTAGGATCTGGAATTCATTGAGAGTGTGATGGTGGTAAATTTAATTTTGGTTTTCAAAAGGGAATTGGGCAATTACCTAAAGAGAAAAGAAAGGGACCTCAAAAGCAAAAAGGTAGTTCTTGAGAAAAATCTGAAGGATTCTCTAGAAGACAATTGACAACCCTTTACCATTTGCAGCCTTCACCTTATGTTATCTTTCTTCCAAATCATATTTAATTTTCTGTGTGCAAAGATTATCTGCTACTTATTCTGCTTCTGTGTGTATCTGCAAAATAACTATGTTTGGGCGTTAAAAAATAATCCATCACCTGCAATATCCTAAGGATGGAAATGATTCTGAGGAATGGTTCTGTTTAAAGAGAAATCTCACTTTCTTTTCTGAAGTTGTACCTGAGGGATGTGTGTGAAAACTGCAACTTGTTTGGTAGGTCTTTCTCATATGTAGACAGAACTTTTAAATTTAAGCTCAAACAGCTTCAAGTTTGCATTCAAGTGTGGGATGTGGACATCACAGGCTTTAATATTGTTTATTGCTATCCCTAGTTGCCCTGGAGGTGGTGATAACACTTTGCCTCATTAAACCACTGCAATCCTTGGAGTGTAGGGATACCCATTGAGCTGTTAGGAAGGTGATCCAGGGTTTTGACCCAGTGACAATGAAGGAACAGCAATATTGTCCAAAATGAGGGTGATGTGTGACTTGGAGGGAGGTGCGTGGTGTGCTCCCATGTACCTGTTGACAGAGTCATAGAGATGTACAGCACGGAAACAGACCCTTCGGTCCAACTCATCCATGCCGACCAGATATCCCAACCCAATCTAGTCCCATTTGCCAGCACTTGGCCCATATCCCTCTCAACCCTTCCTATTCATCTACCCATCCAGATGCTGTTTAAATAATGTAGTTGTACCAGCCTTGACCACTTCCTCTGGCAGCTCATTCCATACACGCACCACCCTCTGCATGAAACATTTGCCCCTTAGGTCTCTTTTATATCTTTCCCTTCTCACCTTAAACCTATGCCCTCTAGTTGGGGACTCCCCCACCCCAGGGAAAAGACTTTTTCTATTTATCGTATCCATGCCGTTCATGATTTTATAAGCCTCTATAAGGTCACCCCTCATCCTCTGACGCTCCAAATAAAACAGCCCCAACTTGTTCAGCCTCTCCCTATAGCTCAACTCCTCCAATCCGGGCAATATCCTTGTAAATCTTTTCTGAACCCTTTCAAGTTTCACAACATCCTTCCGATAGGAAGGAGGCCAGAATTTCACTCCATATTCCAAAAGTGGCCTAGCCAATATCCTGTACAGCCGCAACATGACCTCCCAACTCCTGTACTCAATACTCTGACCAATAAAGGAAAGCATACCAAACGCCTTCTTCACTATACTATCCACCTGCGACTCTACTTTCATGGAACTATGAATTTGCATTCTCAGGACTCTATTCAGCAACAGCCCCCAGGACCTTATAATTAAGTCTATAAGTCCTTCCCTGATTTGCTTTTCCAAAATGCAATACCTCGCATTTATCTCATCCTTTTAGCTGATAAAGGTTTTCGGTTTGGAAGGTGCTGCCAAAACAGCCTTGAAAAAGTACTTTGGATGGTACATACTGCTGCTGTGGTGGGTTAGTGGTGAAGGGAGTGAATGTATAAGTTGGTGGAGGATGTGCCAATCAACAGTTTGTTTCATCCGGGCGGTATTGAGAATCTTGAGTGTTGTTGGAGCTGTGCCTATGAAGCTAAATAGGGAGTATTCCATTACAATCCTGATTTGTACTTATTGTTGGTGGACAGGCAGTGGAAAGATAGGAGGTGAGAGAGTTGCTGCAGAATTCCCAGCCTCTGACCGGCTTGTGTAGCCACCGTATTTATGTGGCAAGTTTCTGGTTTGGTGATTCCCCGAATGAAGTAGAATCTGTCTATCCTAGCCTTAAATATAGACAAGGACTCCACCTCCACAGCTCTCTGATGTCCTGGTGTTAAATGCGGTCACTCTCACTTCACTCCTGAAATTCAGCTCTTTTGCCCAAGTTTAGACCCAGGCTGTATTGTGGTCAGGAGCTGAGTGGCCCTGGTGGAACCCGAACTGAGTATCAGTGAGCAGGTTATCACTAAGTAAGTATGGTTTGTTTGCACTGTTAATTACTTCCACTTCTTTACTAAGGATCAAAAGTAGACAGATTGGTTTGGTTGTATAGGACAGACCTGGGCAATTTTCCACATTGTTGGGTCAATGCCAGTGTTGTAACTGTACTGGAAGAGTTTGTCTAGGGGTGTAACAAGTTCTGGAGCACAAGCCTTCAGCATTGTTGTGGGAATTTGTCATGGCCCACAGCCTTTGAATTATTCAGTGCCCTCAGCTGACTCTAGCTATCACATGGAGTGAATCAAATTGGCTGAAGACTGGTATGTGTAATGCTGGAAGAGGTCACAATGGTTTGTACACTTGGCACTTCTGATAAAGTTGGTAACAAATGCTTCTGCCTTGTCTCTTGCATTAACATGCTGGGCAGCCCATTCATTTACAGATAGGAATCTCTCTGAACTTCCACTGCCTGTTAGTTAAATTCTGAGGAGGGGCCGAAACATTAACTTTGATTTCTCTCTACAAATACTGCCAGACCTGCTGAGCTTTTCCAGCATTTTCTGTTTTTTTTACCTTATGCTACTATTTGGAATAGAGTTCCAGAATTTGACCAAGTGACAGCGAAGGAATGGCGATGCTATTCAAAGTCAAATTGGTGTGCAGCTTGGAGGAGAGATTTGGGGTGCTAGGTGTTCTGCTTTCCTTGTCCTTCTGGGTGGTGGAGGCCGAGCGATTGGAAGTGCTGTTTTGAGGAACCATAGAATCATCCAGCTCGGAAACACACCCTTCGGTCCAACCATTCCACACTGACCATGTCCCAAACTAAACTGACGCTTGACCTATAAATCCTCCAAACTTTTCCTACTCATGTTCTTATCCAGATGTCTTTTAAATGTTGTAATTGTACCCGCATCCATCACTTCCTCTGGCAGTGCATTACACACACAAACAAGTCCCTGTGTAAAAATGTTGCCCCTCGTGCCCTTTTTAAAATTTTCTGCTCTCACCTTAAAAATATATCCCCGAATTTTGAACCCCTGTGCCTTAGGGAAAAGACCCCTGTCATTCACCTGATCTGTACCTTGGTGAGTTTCTGCAGTGTATCTTGTATCAGGGAATTTGACTGCATGGCTTTACATTTGTTGTTGTCCGTTCATCCTACCTGTCGATGAACAGAAATTTTCTTCATAGGTTTTCACTCAATTGGTAAGACATGGGTTTTTCTGTTTTTTACTTTAATTTGAGAATTTTGACCAATCAGCGCAGTTTATTTAATACATTATTTCAGCATGTTGATATTTTCACCCTGCTTTTAATTTTGAGTTGCAATGTTTTGAGCTAAGACTCCTTTAGAAGGTGTGAGATTACAGATGTGTGCTTGGTAGAAGATTGAGTAAACTTAAAAACATACACATTTTAATACACAATGAAATGACCTCAATTCGCAAAAACAGCGAAAGGAAGAATCAGGTGTAAATATTTGGATGATTGTCAAAGGCATCTTAACTTTAGTTCAAAACAAATTATTCAAACTCTGGATGATCAGTGAGGCTACAAGTGAAGTATTTAGATTATCAGCTTATGTACCTTGAATGCAGAACAATAGGGTATATGCAGAAAATTAACGTCTCATTCTTAAGATGGAAAGAATGTTTGTCCATGCAGTTGTTAAAACATAGATGATTACTGCTATATGGAAGTTGATGGTTGCTGCACAGTTATTAATATAAGTCAGAAGTTACATAACACCAGGTTATGGTCCAACAGGTTTATTTAAAATCACAAGCTTTCAGAGCGCCACTCCTTCATCATCTGACGAAGGAGCAGTACTCTGAAAGCTTATGATTTTAAATAAACCTGTTGGACTACAACCTAGTATTATGTGACTTCTGACTTTGGCCACTCCAGTCCAACACCGGCATCTCCACATCATGGTCATCAATATCATATGAAGGAAGGCAACCAGTGTGGATTAATCGTACAAGTTATTAGCTCAGTTTAACTTGGGAAAGGGTTGGAAGGGATGGTGGGTTTGGGGATTAGCAGTGGGAAGCACAGGAATACAACAGAACGTTTACTCAGAAGATGAAATGCATTGGACAGGGTCCAATGGTAAAACAGCTTGTGTATGGAACAAACAGCATGAATGGGCTAAATACCTTTTCTTGTCATGTGCCTTAGTTCTTGGCTGTGACCTGCTTTTTCTTCCATTCTTGGCAGTTGGTCTTTTTTCCCATACCAGAAAAGGTTCTTGGTTATTAATTTGGTTTTGTGTTCAAAGTAATTGGTTCATTTGGTCTCCAGTGTGGAACAAGAAGCAAGTGGAACTAGTTTGAGTTCTTTTTTTCTCAATGATTGTTGTGACATTTTATACAGTTTTCACTGATCTTATTTTTAGCATCCTACTCTGCAATCTTCTCCAGTGACTGATTCATACTAAATCTACCTCTGCCACAAATACTTGCCAATTTTCAGTTCTGCGTGGGAACAGCCATAGAGAATAATTAGGTGGCAGCTAAACTATTACAGCATTCCAAATAAGTGACCAGATCAGCTCTGGATAGCAAACCTGTGCTATTACCGTGTGAGGAGTAGACTTGCTCTCTGCTTCCAGTGGAGCCTCGCTGATGTATGCTGCGTTGTAGAGAGGAAGAAAGTAAACCACAGCAACAAATAAACCAGATAATATAACGCCAAATTAAAAGAAAGTTAGTGAATGGTGACAGCAAATGTATAGGTAATGACATCAGGAACAATCCAAGCATCAACACTTGCTGACGCTGGTGATAATTAATACAGAGGAAGACTGGCCAACTGATCTTGTGGCAATTCTCTGGTGGGTGTAGATCTGGAACATTTCGATTGTCATTGTGTTTGGAGCCTGCTCAAAGTGAAAGTTCAGCTGTTTTAATTAGTGTATGAACATCTGATGAAGTCTTACACCCTTCGTGTGTATTAAGGTGCTTTCAATTAGTGAGACATGGAAGTCTGTAAGAGACATCTGCCAGTAATTTATGAAAATAATGCCCTCTTAAATAGGCATGTGAAATGCAGATTTTGCCCTGAAATAAGACGCATGTATCAAGGTGTATATCTTTGTTAACCGGGGAGGACCGTTATGGAATATTCAGTCCATATCCACAGACATGACCCAGCATAATATGATATTATCAATTAAAATCCGGAAATAGTTTAAATTAGCACATCAATGTTATGTCCTCTAGCTCAGCAGCAACAAACACTTTACTCCATCCAGCTCTCTATTTCTCGACTAACTGGCTAAGTTAATTGGAGTCAATGCAAAGCACCTCATGCTGACTTGTGTTTGACCCAACTGATTCACATTGAACATAGTTTAATTTGGATTGAATTAGATCCTGTTGAGAAAAATTTGAAACCATTTGCATTTAAAAACAAAATAATTTTTAAAAAGTACAATTTCTTGTCTCACTTTAACACCGGAAAGAGATATGACACTGCTTGAGTTCCCTGGGAAACAGATGATATGGAGTTTTCCCCTTGCAAAGCCTTATTGACTGAACTCAGGTTCAACCACAAGTTAGGATAATATATCCACTGGGAATATATCAGAACTAACTACTTAAGACATATTTAAGGTAGGTGTCTTGAAACTGATCTAAAGTTCTGTAACCCATCAAAGCTCCTGATTAAGTGCCTCATTTCATATAAAAATGTTCCATGATATTTCACAAAGTTATGTGAATCAAAATTAACATCAAATGAAAGAGCAGGATAATATGAGGGGTGACCAATGTTTCAATTCAAGGGATAAGTTTTAAGGAGAGGCTAAAATTCATTAAAAAGCTCTATCCTAATAAGTTTAGCTTTTTAAAAAAGTAATTCTACACTTTACAAGTAATTTATTGTAAAACTTTGAAACAAGTTTATCTGCAAAAAGTTTTGTACTTAAATTCATTAATATGCTTTTTCAAATTAGTGTCTCTCAAGTATAGGACATAAGTAAATATGCTTGGAAATATTATTTGAGAGAAATTGCTCACATCCCTTTCAGAGCATTTAAAGAGTTTGAAACCCCCCCAGACCAATCAAATTTCAATCCCTGAATCAAAATGGTTCTTATGAAAGTCATAACTGTCAACATGTATGATTTTAGATTAGATTAGATTCCCTACAGTGAGGAAACAGGCTCTTCAGCCCAACAAGTCCACACCAACCCTCCAAAAAGTAACCCACCCAGACCCATTCACCTACTCCCTACTAATGCACCTAACACTATGGGCAATTTAGCATGGCCAATTCACCTGACCTGCACATCTTTGGACTGTGGGAGGAAACCGGAGCACCCGGAGGAAACCCATGCAAACAGTCACATGAGGCTGGAATCTAACCTGGGTCTCTGGTGCTGTGAGGCAGCAGTGCTAACCACCGAGCCACTGGACCGCCCCAGGGAATCGAACCCGGGTCCCTGGCCATTGTGCCGCCCCACTTGGAGGTGAAAGTGTGGTCATATAGCAACCTTGAACTCCCTGTGAATGAAGCACACATTAATGAATGGAACAGCTATTTAAAGTGCAACTTACTGGTGAATTTGAAATATTGTTTGCTTATTGTTTATTGATTAATTGGAATTAGTTTCAATTCACGTTAAAACATGACTTCATTGGCTGCAGTTGATTAACTTGGATGAGTTTGAAGATGTCCTGATAACATAATAAGGAGCTGTATAAATGTGAGATTAATATGTCTGCCATAAAGCACCTCAAATAAAGAACACGGGTGGGCAATATAACTATGCAAAAATAAAGGAATGTTTTCATATACTATTCAATAGGAAAACACATCCATTCTAGGACAAGCCAAACAGAGACATGCACAAGAACTCCTAGAAGCATGGCATTCCAACTGGAAATCTGTCAACAACTGGACCCCATCTACCACCCCCTAAGAAAAAGAACAGGAAATGGCATCACCATGGGAAATGATGTCACCACAGGAAATGACATCACCTACCCAAAGAAATCCAAACGTATAAATACAAAGCAGGAATTATCAACAGTGCTTCACCCGGAGGCCCACTGAAGATGTTACCTAGTATGGAGACAAAACATCTGGAAATGAACCTTCCAGCTCAGCGAGCAAGCCTACATTCACATCCTATTCAATAGCATCAAATGAGGGCTATTGACCTCATCGTATTTGTGTGCCCACGCAGACTGTCAGAATCACATTGTGATGCAGACACAGGAATGCAATTTTGATGTGGAAGGCACTGGCAAGGCCAATATTTTTTACCATTCCTCTTTGCCTGAAACTTAGTGGCTTTCTCAGTCATTCCACAGGGTAGTTAGGAGTCATCTACATCACTGGTGTCAGATGTTGGCCAGCTAATCTATTCATTCACAGGATGAAGACATCGCTGGCTAGGCCAGCATTTATTTCCCATCCCAGAGGACAACTAAGAGTCAACCACATTGCTGAGGGTCTGGAGTCCCATGGGGGCCAGACCAGGCAAGGATGGCAGTTTCCTTCCCTAAAGGACATTGGTGAGCAAGATGGGTTTTTAACACCAATCAGTAATGGTTTCACAGTCATTATTAGACTCTTAATTCCAAATTTTTATTGGATTCCAATTCCACTATCTGCTGTGGTGGGATTCAAACCTGGATTCCCAGATAATTTCTTGGGTCTCTGGACCAACATACCTGTGATAATACCACTAGGCCATTGCCTTTCCCTGCAAAGGAGAATAGTGAACCAGATGAGTTGTAACAACAGTTAATGATAGTTTTATCATTCCCATTATTGAGACTAGCTTTCAATTCCAAATGTTATTAAATTCAAATTCCACCAGCAGCCTTGAACCCATGCCCCCTGACACCATTAGACTGTGCTTCTGGTTTAACAAGTTTGGCAATATAATCACTACACCACTGTCACTCTATGAAAAAAAATCAGAAGGAAAATTAATAACTGTGGACCACAATATTTGCAAGAGGCAAAAATAATGTTTCAAGCACATAACGGTGATGATGTTCATGACCTCAATATATCACTATGTACTCCACCAGCATAGAATGAAGTGAACATGAAAAAGACATTAGGACCTGTATGATTATAGTTACAATCGTTCTTTGATGTGCAATGTGGATTTGTTTCTATAACAAGCAACTCTTCCTGGAGGTGACAGATTGGTGAGACTTGGTATGAGAAATGGGATATTTTGTTTCGGTTAGAGTAAATGTAACAGGAAGTGTTAGAAGTCCTGAGCAGGTAGAGACAGATGTTTCAGTCAATGTTTCGGGTCACTGAGCCATCGGCAGAACAAGAACATGTTAAAAATGTAAGAAACTTTAACCAAGTATCAAGGCAGAGAGGGGTGGAAAGAACAAAGGGGAGGGTGTGAGAGTGTCAAGAGAGGTCAAATGACAAAAAAGACAATGGAGCAAGTCAAAAGGGGAAGTTAAAAACGAACAAGGAAAGGAACAAAGTTGAATCGACAGGAAGTGCAAATGGCAATAGCAAAACAATTGCTGTTGAAAGAAATGCAAATAACAGTAATGATCTGAAATGATTGAATTCAGTATAGCCTGGCCCATTGGGTATTTCCAACATTTCCTGTTTCTCTCAGATTCTCAATATCTGCTTTATTTGGCTTACTTTTTCCTCTGTCACACATGCATTTGAATTACAGTTATATAATTTTGCTATCATATAAATCCTTTTTTTTTGCCAGGATTACCATTTTCTCTTGTATTTTTAAATTGGAAGCCAAACTGAACAATAAGGCCTGAATTTTAGCTCATGTGCCTTCATCTTTTATTGATGGGAAGGCAGCCAACATCATCAAAGACCCCTCCCACCCCAGTTATAATCTCTCCCACTCTCTTCCGTCAGGCAGAAGATACAAAAGCTTAAACCACAGACCAACAGTTTCAAGAACAGCTTCTTCCTTGCTTGTTATTAGACTTTCGAATGGGCCTCTCAAATTTCAAATCTAATGTTAATCTTGCATTTTGTACACCTCCTGTGCAGCCGTAACTTTGTATTCCTTGCTCTATGCAATTACGTAATGATCTTTTATGGTATGATGTGCACGAAAAACAAAACTTCTCACTGTACCCAGGTACATGCGACAATAATAAATCAAATCAAAATAAAATCAGGAAGTCCTATTTCAGAATCCAGATCGCAATCTTACCATCGAGGTTGGGGGAGAGGGAGTGGGGTCACATTTTATACAGAGTCAAAAAGTGTGGCGCTGGAAAAGCACAGCCGGTCAGGGAGCAGCTGAGGAGCAGGAGATTCAACATTTTGAGCATAAGCCTTTCATCAAGAATTCCTGAAGAGCTTATGCTCGGAACATAGGCCCTCCTGCTCCTCGGATGCTGCCTGACCAGCTGTGCTTTTCCAGCGCCACACTCTTTGACTCCAATTCCAGCATCTGCAGTCCTCACTTTCTCCTCCTTCACATTGTATCCATTCATGATTCATAGTAGCAGCAGCACATGCTAAATCACAGTGAGATAGGATTTTCCTTCGCGAGATGTCCAAGACATGACTGCACTTTAAGTCTGGTCAGAGAGTGTTTACGTTTACCCTGGTTGTTTGGAGAGGGAGAGTGGCATTTTTGATGTGGTGCCGGGAAAGACTTGGGAGAAGTCGAATGATGTTTCAGTGGGGCCAAGACCCCTTTGGGATTGTTAACCCAAAAGTGCAGGAAGTCACTGAGACTCAAGGTTTGTGTAAAGATTTGTAGCTCGGGTGTCAGTTGTCATGGTTGTGGGTATATTTGCCGAGCTGTGAAGTTGATTTGCAGATGTTTCATTCCCTGTCTCGGTGACATTTTCAGTGCTTTGGAGCCTCCTGTAAAGCTTTGCTGACCTGTCTCTTCTGAAATTTATTTGGTTCTGTTTCTGCTGCTCCTGTTTGCCAGTTCCGGTGGTTCATTGTAGTGGCCGGTATATTGGGTCTAGGTCAATGTGTTTGATGGAGTCTGTGGCTGAGTACAAGAGCTCTAGAAATTCTCTGGCTGCCCTTTGTTTAGCTTGTCCTGTGATCGTTGTGTTGTCCCAGTCGACTTTTGTTTCTTGTCATCTATGTGTATGGCTACTTGAGACAGCTGGTCGTGACAACTGAGACTGTCAAACATATTAGAGCTGACAAAAGGAGTGATCAAGCTGTGAAGGCATTTCAATCCCCTGCCCTTTAAAGACGCAAAAAAAACTTTAATCTTTCCGAAGATTTCACTCTGTTGATAAAGCATTAGAGATACCAATTTAGGATTGGAACTGATGATTGGTTTTACAACCTGTCACCAGTGGGTGGGTTTACTGTTTAATAGCTGACAATGCTTATTTTCACAAGAAAGTAAAGTAGTTAAGTATAACAAATGGGGTTTTCTATCAATGAGATTTTGTTCAAATAGTGAATTCATTAAAAGACACTTGAGAACTTTTGTTTTTCTTCTCAATGGGAATCCTGAGCTGGACAATGGGGTTGGCTGCATCAGTCTGGAAGGTGTAAGGGTGATGGTGGGGGGGCATGAATTGGCATGGTTTGCAATATATTGGCATAGGGCTATAAAGGACTATATTTGGCCTTCGTGTGTGTTGAGAGGTTTAGGTTGGCATAGGGCTACATAGGGCCATGGGCATGTGTTGAGAGATGTAGGTTGACTTGGAGGGTATAAAAATGCAGGGTTGAGGCCATGAAGTGGTATTGGTTGGCAATGAAGGTAGTGTTGTGTGTGTGTGTGTGTTGGGGTGAGGTAAATTGAGGGGCAAGTTCCCTAGAGCTGTTCTTGTGTTTTATTCTCCTTGTTTTACCAAACCTGAGCATCGAGACCACCTTGGCACCCCGCAGCCATTTCGCCCAGTCTTCCAGAATGAAATCTGAATTTCCAAGACACTTTGTTATCCATTGAACAGAATCCCTACAGTGTGGAAGCAGGCCATTCGGCCCATCAAGTCCACACTGACCCTTTGAAGAGCATCCCACTCAGAACCAATGCCCCATATCCTATCCCCGCATTTCCCAAGGCTAATCCACCAAACCTGCACATCCCTGCACACTTTGGGCAATTTCCCATGGCCAAGCCACCCCGACCTGCACATCTTTGGATTGTGGGAGGAAACCAGAGCACCCAGAAGAAACCCACACAGACACGGGGAGAATGTACAGATTGCACACAGACCTTGTGTTGACTGGAAATTGTTCCTACTCTGCACTTCAATTTGGTTGCATGAAGTCAGGTCTAAATCCTAAGCAGTCATTCAGCTAATAGAACATCTGACAGAATTCTAATTGTTTTCAAGACTTGAAACTGAACATTAATCAATGTAAAAGAATAAACTGGAAAAAGAAATAAAAAGAAGCCATCAAATAAATATAATATAAATATAAGCAGTGGAATTTATGGAGCCTGTTTCATGATTCCTTTATCTGAGAGCACACTAAAGTGGCTTGGGAGCTAAACCAGGGAATAAAATGGTTGGGAGCTAGGCATTAATCAGGGAAATCTTTGGGACAGACGGATGACACATTGATTAGTTTGAGAATAGATAGCATTATGAACAAAATGTTAAAAGTTCACATACATTTGAGGCACCTGACAATAAGACCCTGATTTCAAGAACTACTGTGGCTTTAAGAGGTGTGTTTTGTTCTGGTTTCTTTTAGAGAGAGAGAGATTGGGGGATGGGTACCAAACAGTCTATGAGAAGATAAACAACTTGTGAAGCCTTGGAGATTTTTTAAAAATTGGAACAATAGAAGCAGCCTGGATGGGTGTGGTCAGTCTCTCACAGATCCAGGATCTTTAGTTCACTTTTGGCATTTGTTGCTGGGGGCTCAGCAGGATTGCTACACCCTCTCTCTCCCTGTGGGGATCTGCTACATGTACCTCTTTCTTGCTGATAGGATTGCACATGAGACAATCCATGTTTTTCTGAATTTGCCTTCTTGCCAAGGGTATCTTTATGGGATGTTGCTGTATTGGAACAGTTAATTCATAATAATTGCTACATCTATTATTCTGTTATGTTTTCCAATGGAGTTGTTATTTCAGGTTCCTCTTCCTTCTTAACTATTGTCTTGGAATAAATTATGTTTTGCTTCACATTGAGTAGCTTGACCAATCGAATTGCATCTGCACACAGCACCTGACATTTAACTTGAAGAAAAGTTAGAGTCTAGGCTACCTTCTTAATATATTTTGAGGAGGGGGGGGGGTCCATAACACAACACACTGAACATTGGTGGAAATTTGGTGCTTTGAAAAATTCTTTAACCGAACATCTGCAACGTTCAACACTGGGCCGAATGGGAACTTATGTATGAAACATCACTGACAACAACAAAAACATCTTTATTTCAGTGAATCCTCTTCTTGTAGGGACAAACAATAAAAATATATTCTTTATCCATGGCCAGTTCTGGTTAGGTTTATACTCCAGAATGGATCATGGAGGGAGGATGCAGCCTGTAGGTTATAATCTAAACATGGCTTCCTTGTACTCTCTGCTCCTCCCGATCTAACCCAAGACATGATGAAACTCTCTGTATGTAATGCCAGTGGCCGAAAAGCAGCTGATGCTGTATCTACAATTCTTATCACAACAGCTGTGGTGAATGGCACCTATCCAATCCATTAGCTCCCCTCTGCTGGATTTAACCGTGTGTGCGCCTCTTCCGAGTGGACAGGATGTTGCAAACACATGGCTGCCGACGGGACGGGTCAGTTGGAAATCGGTGACAGCTGAGAAACAAATTAACTTTCTCAGCCTCCAGTCAGCAATCTGAAAGTAGCGGGAATCGCCACCCCCACATGTTTAGATTTTTGACGAGAAGGAAAAATAGTAATCATCTTCTCACTAGCTCTGCATTTATGCCAAGATTGTTAGCTGGCAGTAAAAGTAAATTGAGCTGTTTTGATCTTAATTGAAAAATGGCATTGAGTGAAAGCCATTAAAAATATTATTCCAATGGATCCTCACTGACTTAGTGTAACGTTGGGAACAAGCTACCATTTCAGATCCATGAAAACCATGATGTGGAGGGGCCAGTGTTGGACTGATATGGACAAGGGCAGGAGTCACACGACACCAGGTTATAGTCCAACAGCTTTATTTGAAATCACAAGCTTTCAGAGCGCTGCTTTCAAATAAACCTGTTGGACTATAACCTGGCGTTGTGTGACTCCTGACTATGAAAATGATGGGTTGTCAGACCCAGAATTGTCTGCATGGCCATGCCAGGAAGTTGTCAATCTTTTAGCTTAGCCTTGGAAATGTCTTTACTTGCAAACCTGCACCCTCTGGGCCATGCTGTAACCTTCTGTCCTTCAAACAGCTGCTGTTAATATTGGCAGCAACATCCCTATACAATGGGGAGAACCTCCGACATCTGTACCTCAGCCAAGGTCACCAAACTGAAACATTGGGTGGGATTATCTGGACCTAGAGACGATGAGAAGAATGGTTGGCGAGTGAACTTAAGCGGGTAAGAGGTAAAAGGGATCAGGTTCTCACAGACACGACAAATATCGATGATTAAGTTCTCCTCTCTCTCATGTGGGAGCGTCTCCAGTTTCACTGCAGACAAACAGGAGACTGAAAGAACACAGTCAAAAAGTGTGGCTCTGGAAAAGCACAGCACGTCAGGCAGCATCCGAGGAGCGAGAGAATCAGGCATAAGCCCTTCATTATGTTGACTCTTCTGCTCCTTGGATGTTGCATGACCTGCTGTGCTTTTCCAATGCCACACTTTTCATCTCTGATCTCCAGTATCTGCAGTCCTCACTTTCTCCTAATTGCTGGAAGAATACAGCAAGCCAGGAAGCATCGGGAGGTGGAGATATCAACATTATGGGTATAACCTTCTTCAGGACTGTTTGGTTCTTGAAGAAGGATTAGTACCAAAACATTGACTTCTCCACCTCCTGATGCTGCCTGGCTTGCTGTGTTCTTCCAGCCTCTTGCCTTTGGATTCCAACATCTGCAGTTTATTTGTCTCTACAATTTCACTTGCTGGTGTCAACAAGCTTCTCATCAAAACTATATCTCACTGAAATTGCATTTGCTTTCCTCATGAGCATCAGGAATCTACCAGCTAAAAGCAGGAGTATACTTGGCAACTGAGCTCCTTCACCACTCTCTGGGAAAGAACGTACCCCTTGTTCAGAAAGTGGCACAGCTGCAAATGATGCTCAGCTCCCTCACTCCCAGGAGGGCAGTGGGTGTGGGGGACTTCGATTCACTCCGGGATAGTTGAGTGGAGTGTCCGTCTCCAGTCACTCTGAGCATGGGATTGGTGTGTGTGCTGCAGTCAGTCTCAGAGATCTCGGCCTGTAACCAATGTCTGAGTTACTGAGGGGTCTCTCCAGGGTGCGTCTGTGCTGCAACCAACCCAATGGCCTGGGTCTGAGGGTCCTGTAAGGGAATGGTCTCTGGGAACGCGGGAACTTGGATATTGTCTGGCGAAGCTGAAGATATGGTAGTGGATAGTCTGATTGGAAACTCAAATCATTGTTGGGGGCAGGATATCTCAGTCAGGAAGGGATGAGGCTTGTTTGAGGTATTCTTTGAGGCCACACAGTTTCATGTGATGTGATGAGCATTAAGCACTGGGATTTGTGGTTGGGTCAGAGTGCAGCCACCAATCCTACCTTTCCATTGCTCAGAAGTCTACCATAATGTTTAGTTGGAAGCACTAGCTTTCGGAACACTGCTCCTTCATCAAGTGGTTGATCTATGGTGGAGGATGGACCATCAATAAAGACTCATTATAAGAGCCTCTTGTCTTTGATAATATAATTTATTACAAACTCGGTTACCAAGTACAGATGACATTACCTCTTCAGCTTATTAACTATTACTGACAACAGATGGAGAAGGTGGAGATTGTCTCTGGAACATTAGAAATGTTCAGCTTCAACCTGTCTGAAGGCAAGCTGACTGTTCACATGTTACAGTCCTCCCATCAGGAAGGAACATGGGATGGTGGAGGAGGAGCTGGAGCAGATGGGAGACATCAATGGGTAACAGTGCAAAGGAGCAACACAACCATCTGCAAGACATTTCTGTCTCCACAGATCTCCTGGGCACGACCTCAGAGTGACAATTATAGAGTCATAGAATCATAGAGATCTACAGCATGGAAACAGACCCTTCGGTCCAACCTGTCCATGCCGACCAGACATCCCAACTCAATCTAGTCCCACCTGCCAGCACCCGGCCCATATCCCTCCAAACCCTTCCTATTCATATACCCATCCAAATGCCTCTTAAATGTTGCAATTGTACCAGCCTCCACCACATCCTCTAGCAACTCATTCCATACACGTACCACCCTCTGCGTGAAAAAGTTGCCCCTTAGGTCTCTTTTATATCTTTCCCCTCTCACCCTAAACCTATGCCCTCTAGTTCTGGACTCCCCAACCCCGGGGAAAAGACTTTGTCTATTTATCCTATCCATGCCCCTCATAATTTTGTAAACCTCTATAAGGTCACTCCTCAGCCTCCGATGCTGCAGGGAAAACAGCCCCAGCCTATTCAGCCTCTCCCTGTAGCTCAGATCCCCCAACCCTGGCAACATCCTTGTAAATCTTTTCTGAACCCTTTCAAGTTTCACAACATCTTTCCGATAGGAAGGAGACCAGAATTGCATGCAATATTCCAACAGTGGCCTAACCAATGTCCTGTACAGCTGAAACATGACCTCCCAACTCCTGTACTCAATACTCTGACCTCGGGTTATCTTGTTTCTCTGAAGATGGGGGTGGCACAGTGGCTCACTAGTTAGCACTGCTGCCTCACAACACCAGGACCCCATATGTCAGGAGGGATGTACTGGCCCTGGAGCATGTTCAGAGGACGTTCATGAGAATGGTCCCAGGAATGAAAGGCTTACCATAGGAGGAACGTTTGAGGACTCTAGGTCTATACTCGATGGAGTTTAGAAGGATGAGGGGAAGATCTAATTGAAGCATACAGAATACTGAATGGCCTGGACAGAGTGGATGTTGGAAAGATATTTCCATTGGTAGGAGAGACTAGGATCCGAGGCCACAGCCTTAGAGTAAAGGGAAGATCTTTTAGAACGGAGATAAGGAGAAGCTTCTTCAGCCAGAGAGTGGGAAATCTATGGTATTCCTTGACACAGAAGGCTGTGTAGACCAGGTCATTGAGTATATTTAAGATGGAGATAGATAGGTTCTTGAGT
The DNA here is from genome assembly GCF_004010195.1 of Chiloscyllium plagiosum. NCBI lineage: Eukaryota > Metazoa > Chordata > Chondrichthyes > Orectolobiformes > Hemiscylliidae > Chiloscyllium > Chiloscyllium plagiosum. Next base: position 78,842,522 of record NC_057723.1, read on the forward strand.
ATCAAGGGGATCAAGGGCTGTGGGGAGAAAGTGGGAGAAAGGGGTTGAGAAACTTATCAGCCATGATTGAATTGCAGAACAGACTCAATAGGCTGAATGGCCTAATTTCTGCTCCTATTTCTTATGGTCTTATGGACCCAAGTTTGATTTCACACTCAGGTGACTGTCTGTGTGGAGTTTGCACATTCTCCCCGTGCCTGCGTGGGTTTCCTCCGGGTGCACTGGTTTCCTCCCACAGTGCAAAGGTATGCAGGTTAGTGTGGATTGGCCATGGGAAATGTAGGGTTATAGGGCCAGAGTGGGTTACTCTTCAGAGAGTCAGTGTGGGCTCGATGGGCTGAATAGCCTGCTTCCACACTGTAGGGGTTCTATGATAACAAACTGCATGTGTCAACTGCTGTGGTGTCGTTGGCAATAAGGGCCAATGTGGGATAAACCGCAGAGGCACACGGAAATACACAGGCACTCCAACAGAGGTGGCACATGTTGGCTAAAACCCAACCTGCCAGCAATCTGCATATGGCAGAACGGCTCTGTCAATGGCTTTCTTCAAGACTTTCTGGGATCCTGTCTTCTACCAGGATGGGCATCTCCTGGCCTAGAAGGGAATCCCATCCCAGATGCCTTGAAGGTGATAGCATCTCTCAATTTCCATCTGAATCGCGCATTTCAGGGATTTCTGCAGAATCTCACACCCAGTTCCCTGCAGAACTTCTCTGGGAGTGACCCAACTCTCTCCCCACTAAACGGTGCCAATTTATTCGCGCCCTCCTGGAACGCTGGGAGTCAGATGGACAGTACAATCAGTTTTGCTGCCATTTCAGGATCTCTGGAGGCGGAGGGGGCAATCAAATGCACCCAATGTGCTCATCAAGATTAGCCAATCAGCAATCAGCAGCATTCATGGCTAGGAATCGCGTATGTGTAACCACATCAGCCAGATGGGCTGGTCTGCACACACTACGCAGGGAGTTGTCATAGCAACCCCTTGAATTCGGAACCACTTTTGTTGCTGTCCTGCAGTGCACACAGGGATGATTAGTTGGTGACAAGGGCTAAACCCTCAAATGTGGCTGATGACACCAACCAGGAATTGACAGATGGACACAGGTTTTGGGCAGTCAGGAGATGAGCTAGTCACTGCAGGATTCCTAGCCTCTGACCTGGTCTTGCAGCCACTGTGTTTATGTGGCTAGTCTGGTTCAGTCTCTGGTCAATGTTAACCCCCAGGATGTTGATAGTGGGGGATTCAAACATTGAACACCACCAGACGATGGTTAGACTGCCTCTTGTTGGAGATGGGCATTGCCTGTCATGAACATTGCGTGCCATTTTCAGAGTCAAAAGTGTTGTGCTGGAAAAGGACAGCAGGTCAGGCAGTATCCGAGACGCAAGAGAATCGACGTTTCGGGCTTGGGCCCTTCATCAGGAATGAGGCTTGTGGGTAGGAGGGAGCTGAGAGATAAATGGGAGTTTGGGGGGACGTAGCTGAGAAAGCGATAGGTGGATGAAGGTGAGGGAGAAGGTGCTAGGTCAGAGAGGGAGTGATGGACAGGTCCGGAGGTGGTGCCGAGTTGGAGGCTTGGGACTGGAATAATGTTTGGGCGGGGGGGGGAGGTTGGGGGGTGGAATAAGGAAGCTATTGAAATCCACATTGATCCTGTGTGGTTGCAGGGTCCCAAGGCGTTCCAGCCCAAGCCTGGATATTGTCCCAGCCTTGCTGCCTTTGGGCATGGACTGCTTCACTATCTGAGGAGTTGCAAATGGTGCTGTGCATTGTGCAATGGTCAGAGAACATCCCCACCCTCCAGGAATGGAGCAGATAGTCCATGAGGTAAGACATAGTGAGGAAAGTCTCCAAGTCTCTTGGCTGAACCCCTTCCAAATGCAATTCAGATTTAGCCAAAAAATGTCACTTTCAGTCCAAGATAGACAGGCTTGAGGCTGGAAGAACACAGCAAGCCAGGTAGCATCAGGTGGTGGAGAAGTTAACGTTTCGGGTATAACCCTCCTTCAGATTTGGGGGTGGGTGTAGGGGGAGCTGTGGATAAAGGGGGTGGCGGTGGCAGGGTGGTGAAGTGGGGATAGGTGAAGACAGGTAGAGGGTATGACTGGTTGGTCAATGGGAGGAATGAATCTAGTTGGTGGCAGGGAGGAACGGAAAGGACGGGAAGGGGCAGGGAAGGAAGGCAGGGGATGGGGAGGGAGGTTATTTGAAATTGGAGAACTCAGTGTTGAGTCCTCTGGGCTGTAGGGTGCCCAGGCAGAAGATAAGGTGTTCCTCCAATAGGAGCTGTGATTCGTTTTGGCAATGGAGGAGGCCAAGGATGGTCATGTTGGAAAGGGAGTGGTTGGGGGAAATGAAATGGGCGATGACTGGAAGATCCAGTCCAAGGTCATCATGTCTAGGCTAAGCTGGCACACTCAGTAATGAGCAAAGACAAGTCCAGTGGATAGCCCCGCCCCTGAGGTATGGGTCATAGCCTGCCATGGGATTCGGACATGGTCATGGGGTTGGCTAGGGGCCTGATGGTTGGAGGAGTTCGGGGCCTGGTGGGGTGAAATGTGAGAAGTCAGTGGCCTCGTGTGGATTACTGGAGGACAACCAGAGAAGGTCCTCAGGCAGGCACCGAGTCCAGGACCTCTCAGTGAATGGCCTCCCAGTTTCTGAGTGGATGAAGAGTGGAGCTGGAAAAAGCACAGCAGATCAACAGGACATGATATCAGGTTCCCAGCTGAAACATCGACTTCCCTTCCCCTCGGATGCTGCTTGACCTGCTGGGCTTTTCCCAGCTCCGCACTTTATCCACTCGGACTCTCCAACATCTGCAGTCCTCACTATTTTCAAGCTGCTGATTCCTGAAACAACCAACTTGCCTGAGGAATCTGCTGGGCTCACCACAGCTCAGGAAACCTGGGCAAGAAATGGAGTAATTAAAACTTTGCAGGAAAATCCATTTTGCGACCTTATTATAAGAGTTAAAACTGCAACCTCACCTTTGGATCAGGTTGGTATTGATTATTCTTAATGGGAAACTCTTCAAATGTGCATTCCTATAGTTATTGGAGTAAAGTTGTTGGATTTCTTCCGACAAAAAAAAGGTCCACCTGTTTTTCTTGAGCTATGAAGAGTTTTTCTTGAGCTATGAAGAACAGAACTGGTAGAACATTCTGGTAGCTGGTATACAGAATAACTCTTGTGCGCTAGTTCATCCATAGAATCCCTACAGTGTGGAAACAGGTCCTTTGGCCCAACACATCCACACCAATGAGTAACCCACCCAGACCCATTGCCCTATATTTACCCCCAACTATTGCATCTAACCTACACATCTCTGAACACTATGGGCAATTTAGCATGGCCAATTCACCTGACCTGCACATCTTTGGATTGTGGGAGGAAACCAGAGTACCCAGAGGAATCAGGGAGAATGAGCAAACTCCACACAGTTGCCGAAGGCTGGAATCAAACCCAGGTCCCTGGTGCTGTGAGGCAGCAGTGCTAACCACTGAGCCACCGTGCTGCCCAGTCGAGATACTGAATAAGAAAAAGGCACATCCAAGTCGCAGGGAACATGAGTTCCTAATAGGGCTGTTACTGATAATGCTGAACCTGACAGAATCTCTCATGGAAGACCTGAACATTGTTCCAGCAGCTATGAGCCCACACTGTGCCAAACATAAGAACTTAGATACCAAAAATCTGCAGATGCTGGAATCCAAGATAGACAATCAGGAAGCTGGAAGAACACAGCAAGCCAGGCAGCAACTTGGCTATTTTTGTTGTAATGACATTGGTGCCACATGGCAGGAGAGGACATTACTGTGACATGACTGAAATAGCTCCAAGGAGACAAGTATTCCATTACCAAGTCACCCTTTATTTACATGTGCACAGTACATGGGCTCTGACCAGCCAGCTCAGAGTCAGTCCCTAGCCTGAGGAGACTCTCTGAATCTCCTGGGTTTTTTTTCTTTTCTTGATACCTGCCACTCTTGTTCTTTTTTTTGTGTGTTTCTTTTTCTTCTAGAATTACCCCCACACTATCGCCTAACTTCGGTAGTGCCTATTTTTTCCCCAGCACCGATGTTGTGTGTGTGCAGATGTCAGACACAGTGAAAGACACAAGGTGTACAAATCTTTTATTCAATTTCCACCACCAGGAAGAAAGGAAACACCCAAGTGGCCAGTGACAAGCAGTGCCCTTCACATAAAAGGGCAATGCTGTGTGATCAAACAGTGAAGGGGAGGGCAGGGATGAAATCAAAATACTGAACAACTCCAGGGTGTTGGTGGACACCGCGTGCTCCTTCTCCAAGGACACCCGGGCCCTAACGTAACCGCTGAAGAGGGGCAGGCAGTCGGCCCTAACGACCCCCTCCACTGCCCGCTGCCTGGACCTGTTTATGGCCAGTTTGGCCAGGCCCAGGAGCAGACCCACGAGGAGGTCTTCAGATCTGCCCTCCCTCCTCCGTACCGGGTGTCCGAAGATCAGGGGCGTTGGACTGAATCTCCTATTTATTTATTTATTTTATTTTTTCCTCAGAGCCAGCTCTCAGAGTGAACAGGATTTCTGACACTCCTGTTTATTTTTGTTTACCCCCCACAACTACCGCCTAACTGCGGTAGTGCTTATTTTTCCCCCAGCACCCATGGTGTGTGTGTGTGTGCAGGGGTGAGACACAGTGAGAGACACAAGGTGCACGAATCTTTATTCTGTTTCCACCAACAGGAAGAAAGGAAACACCCAAGGGGCCAGTGACAAGCAGTGCCCTTCACATCAAAGGGCAATGTTGCATGATCAAACAGTGAAGGGGAGGGCAGGGATTAAATCAAAATAGAGTTGGAGGGGGTAATAACGCACTCCACTCCCTGCGGAGCCCACCTCTCCCTGAACAACTCCAGGGTGTTGGTGGACACCGCGTGCTCCTTCTCCAGACACACCCAGGCTCTAACGTAACCGCGGAGGAGGGGCAGGCAGTTGGCCCTAACGACCCCCTCCACGGCCCGCTGCCTTGACTTGTTTATGGCCAGTTTGGCCAGGCCCAGGAGCAGACCCATGAGGAGGTCCTCAGATCTGGCCTCCCCTCTCTGTACCGGGTGCCCAAAGATCAGGGACATGGGACTGAATCTCCTATTTATCCCTGTCAGCCAGGACTCCCTGATTTGCCCCAGTTAACAACCCCAATCAGGGAAATCATGGTCAATAAAATCACCCTGGCCCTCATTCCAATCACTACAATGACCTTGAATCATTCACATGCTGTTAAATTGCTAGAATACCACAGTCAAGCCACATCTTCTGTTTGTGCAACACAGGCATGTCTGTTGAAGAGTTGGATGGATCGTGTTCATGGGCCTATTTGATGGTTTTACTTTAGAGAGGCCAATTGCATCTGATAAATTATTAAAAATCTCAACATGATTGCCCTACAGTGGGTTTACCTCAGACATGTATTGTTTGCATTGCTTAGCTACTCTATAAACAAACTTCAGCTATCTTGCTGTCAATAAGAAGGTACAAGTGAAGGCAGTTTTCAAGTAGGAGCCAAAACAGTCCCATTACTCAAATTCTCCTGAACACATGATAGGACTGCACATGCTCATAAATACCTACCAGTTGCAATGTGCTCCTATAATCAGCGGAGGCTCTGATTTACAAACCCCATACCAGCACAATCTTATACCTGGAGATTTCTAACCAAGGGTCCAATTGATAATTGCCTAAAACGGGACTTTGTGGGGTGGTGGTGGGGGTCACAGGGTTTCATAGCTCTGCAACGGTGCACCCCCCCCTAACAATGCTCAATGGCCATCTGTCAGTATTTTAGGTGAGAAATAGGTAGTCAGAGTTGGAAATCTCCCTTGTAGACTTGGATAGTCTAATTAAATTGAGCATATAAAATTGAGTGTTTGTACGACAATGAATAATTCCGAAAGCTAGAAATAAGGGCTAAGAGAGGGAAACTCTTCATTTCTCCTGCAAAAACTAACATCAGACATAAATAAACCGATCACCCAAGTTCTTGATTGTGCCACTTGGGCACAAAATAATTTGTTTGGTGTGTTTAACCTATTTGCATTGTCTCCTTATATATAAGGCATTGTAACTGGCAACTTTGAGAGTTGCTGTTAGATTGTGTGCCTGTGACACATCGAGAGATGCCTCCCCCAGTTCACAGCAGCTGGCTGTTTAGAAGCAGCCCGTGCAAACAGATGTAATGTATTTTTGCACTGGACCATGCTGTTCTCATTTAAAACGTGTGAACTTATAATTATCAGAATTATGCTTTTAATTATGTGGCAATTAGTCTCCTGCAATGAGCTGAGAGGAAGCATATAGAATTATTTATTGCCTTAATTCATTTTGGTCAAAATTTTGTGCAATAATTTTTTAACCCTAGATATATCCTTGGACTGAGTAATGAAATAGCCTGTAGTTATGCAGATTCTGTAAAATGCAAAACAAGGAGGGGAGAGGCCACATGCTAATTAACCCAGAGTCCAGCGAGCAAACAAAATATAATTCATAGTTTGGAAATGCAACACTTGACTATTGCTGAGAAAAGAGACAAGTTTTTGTCTCACATTCATCAAGACATATTCACAAGAATACCAAATCTCAAAGGAAACAACCCTTTCTACTGCATGAGAAGATAGTGGTGATTGGTTGAGAAGTGCACTCTGATTGGTAGGTGCATTTTCAAGGAGAATGCACCAGGGATCAGTTAATTGTCACACTTTTGTTTAAATTCAAGCCACTCTGAACACTGCTTAGTCAAGGTATTGGCAAGGGCAATGCATCAGGATTGTATGTACCCCAGCCTTCAGTCTGGTGAAGGAGATGCACATGTGGACATGTCCTTGTGGTTGCAAAGGTCAGAGCCTTTCATGTGAATACGCTCACTTCTAGCACATCACGTCAGCCACAATGTGAGCCTGACTGATAATTTAAATTGGTTGTCATTATAAATCTAAGTGGATTGTTTAGCAAGTAATGTCCATTCACAGATTACATTCAATATTGGACACTGTGTTCTGGGTTTTGGACTGGTTGTGTGCAATTAGTATTCTTGCCTGTTGCAAAGAGCTAAAGGAATATGCTGTTGACAAAAACTGCCATCATTAGAACAGACAACCTACATACCTGACATCATGCCAGCTCTGAATCCCATACGTCACATGAGTGGTTGGGGAAATGTATTTTTGCTTCACAGTACTATCATTGTGTTGGTTTGAACAGTTTGATGCAATCTCTGTGCTGCAGATAGTTGAGATCGATCATTGATTGTCAGAATCATGAGCTTCCTTTCGGAGGAAGTGTTTTGGACAGGTTCAGCTCTTTCAGCAGCTTATGTTTCTCTACTACAGCAGCTTATTGTCACTGCAGTGTCTCTGGTTTCCTCCACCCATCAGCACAGAGTCATAAAGATGTACAACATGGAAACAGACCCTTTGGTCCAACTCCTCCATGCCGACCATATATTCCAACTCAACCTAGTCCCACCTGCTAGCACCCGGCCTATATCCCTTTGAACCCTTCCTATTCATATACTCATCCAAATGCCTCTTAAATGTTGCAATTGTACCAGCCTCCACCACTTCCTCTGGCAGCTCATTCCATACACGTACCACCCTCTGAGTGTAAAAATTGTCCCTTATGTCTCTTTTATATCTTTCCCCTCTCACCCTAAACCTATGGCCTCTAGATCTGGGATCCCCACCCCAGGGAAAAGACTTTGTCGATTTACCCTATCCATGCCCCTCATAATTTTATAAACGTCTATAAGGTCACCCCTCAGCCTCCGATGCTCCAGGGAAAACAGCCCCAGGAAAACATTTTTCAAGATGTCACCATCAATTTCCCTACATTCTATATCTTCCATATCCTTTTCCACAGTAAATGCCAATGCGAAATACTTGTTTAGTATCTCCCTCATCTCCTGCGGCTCCACACAAAGGCCGCCTTGCTGATCTTTGAGGGGCCCTATTCTCTCCCTAGTTACCCTTTTGTCCTTCATGTATTTGTAAAAACCCTTTGGATTCTCCTTAATTCTATTTGCCAAAGCTATTTCATGTCCCCTTTTTGCCCTCCTGATTTCCCTCTTAAGTATACTCCTACTGCCTTTATGCTCTTCTAAGGACTCACTCGATCGATCCTGTCTATACCTGACATATGCTTCCTTCTTTTTCTTAACCAAACCCTCAATTTCTTTAGTCATCCAGCATTCCCTACACATACCAGCCTTTCTTTTCATCCTGACAGGAATATACTTTCTCTGGACTCTCATTATCCCATTTCTTCCCATTTTTGAGCCATCCCTTTACCTGCCCCCAATTAGCTTTCGAATGTTCCTGCCTAATACCATCAAAATTAGCCTTTGTCCAATTTAGAACTTCAACTTTTAGACCTGGTCTATCCTTTTCCATCACTATTTTAAAACTAATAGAATTATGGTCGCTGGCCCCAAAGTGCTTCCCCACTGACACCCCAGTCATCTGCCCTGCCTTATTTATCAAGAGTAGGCCAAGTTTCATGCCCCACTTTAATTCTAAATCCAGAAAGTGGTTGGGAAGAAATGCGGATTAAGAAATCTTATTTTGGCAATACTTAAATACCACTTGTATGCAGTTTGCCAGCAGTGTGCATTGCTAACCTACCCTGCTGTTTTTCCAGGTGGAACCACTCTCCTTTTGGGATTGGCTTGATCAGAGTCCAACTGGATCTCAATGCCAGTATTTCCATTGACAGTTTCAGTATACCCTATGATCTCTGAGTTATAAAGGAGCTCTGTTTGAACATCAATCTCATCAGCCAGAAGGTGAGCTTGATCTGGGACTTGCTACCACTGATGATATGTGAGAACACCATTCCACCCTTACCTCCACACTCCCTCCAATGTGGCCTCAAAAATCTATCCTCTTGCTAAAACCAGTACTCATTGGAACTGTTTCATCTCAAAGTGAATCCACATCGATATGGTTGTCCGATACTTGCGTACCTTTTAGTCTTTACATGATGGAAATGTCAATCACTGGATGGAGTGTCTGTAAAAAAATAACACGGGCCACTTTCTAGTTGATTTACCATATCCCAGTGTCATTTATAAAACCATAAACGCTCCCAAATATTCTTCGCAAACACAAAACCAGCCAGTTTATTCTTGACTCTACCAACTCATCTGATGTCTTTCAACACATTCCTGCCTCCTGGGAAACATACATCAGTGTCTCAGGATCTGTGGCACAGCCACACCACTGAGCTCATTATTGCCTAGTGAAAGTCTTAACTGACATTAGGTGCTGGTGACTCACGTCTTATTTTGAAGATTATGTTTATGCTTCAGTGTGATTTCTGTGATTCAGAACGGACTGTATTTTCACAATCAATCTGTTCTCGAGATCTAAATCCAGCTTTCACACCAGGCGACTGGGAGCTGCAAAGCTCTTCTCAATAATTGCCAATTAATGAAGTTTAAGAAGTCAGAGCTCTCACATTTAACACGCGAACCGAAGCAGGGAATCAGATCATGTGTTCAAAATTAAATGCATTTGTGGGTCCAAATGAAGGAAGATTAACTGACAAAGACAAAAAGAAATCTTTCTTGTACGTACTGGGGGGTGATTTTCTGGAGAGCAGTGAGGATAATATCACATCGCCTGCAAGTATTTCACATCATTGAGGTATTATAATGGCCTCAACTTCATTTGCCACACATCCTCCACAACACATTCGCCCAGTGCAAAGCAGCTTTCAGTACCAAAGATCTTTCCATCCCATTCTGAAATACATCTCTGCAACATAGCTGCACTTCCAATGTCTGACTTACTAGATGTCTCCGAGCTCTGGACTGGGATCAGGGTCACCTGGATACAGATTCCAAAGAAGGGAAAGGAGCATGAAGGACTGTTTGTTTAGGTGAATGCAGGTCAAATGTAAATAACAGCAGAACAGGAATGGGGTGCCAAATCCTTCAGAACTATTTTAACTCCAATTCTGTTAGGTTGACTAACTTAACATTGGTCTTACAAATTTACAACTATTTTCCCATTTTAACCAAGGTGAAAATTTGTATGCATCTGTAATAGGTGGGTTTGGGTAGGCAAAGTGGAACTTTAGCCATTAATCACAAAGGAAAAGTCAAAAGAACAAATCCTTTGTGGCACTTTGTGCAGCTCCAGCCCTCTGGTTTGACAGAGCCCAGGCAGCAAGTCAAAGATCACCTCCATTTGTAGAAAATATTACATTTTTAGCAGATCTGAGATTAAGGATAGATAAACAGCAAACTGTTAAACTCTCAAGATCATTCCGAAGACACTCAAAATATTTATTTTACATATTCAATGACATTGTTTAAAGCTCAATAGGAAATGCCGCATTTTCTGGAATAATTTATATATTTAAAGGACCACTGGTTATTTTATAATCCTTTATCAAAGTTATCAAACAAACATGTACCAAAGATGGTGCTGTAAGTGGCGACTTGTAAACTTTTCACTACACTCATTTGAGTACATGTGACAATCAAACCAATTCCAATTCTAATTTAGGAAAGAAAATGGATGTCATCTCCTCAGACACCTTAGTTCTCATTCTGAGATTGCAGGAAAACTGAAGGTGCCTCCGCCCATGTGCTTTCCTATGACTGTGAAATCCCTTGGAGAAGCTTCTGCTCTCCTTCCTATCAGAAAGATGTTGTGAAACTTGAAAGGGTTCAGAAAAGATTTACAAGGATGTTGCCAGGGTTGGAGGGTTTGAGCTACAGGGGGAGGCTGAACAGGCTGGGGCTGTTTTCCCTGGAGCTTCGGAGGCTGAGGGGTGACCTTATAGAGGTCTACAAAATTATGAGGGGCATGGATAGGATAAATAGACAAAGTCTTTTCCCTGGGGTCAGAGAGTCCAGAACTAGAGGGCATAGGTTTAGGGGAAAGATACAAAAGAGACCTAAGGGGCAACGTTTTCACACAGAGGGTGGTGTGTGTATGGAATGAGCTGCCAGAGGATGTGGTGGAGGCTGGTACAATTACTACATTTAGAAGGCATTTGGATGGGTATATAAATAGGAAGGGTTTGGAGGGATATGGGCAAGATGCTGTCAGGTGGGACTAGATTGGGTTGGGATGTCTGGTCGGCATGGACAAGTTGGACCGAAGGGTCTGTTTCCATGCTGTACATCTCTATGACTCTGTCACTCTAAGAATGTACATCCATGTCAACCAAGTTTCGAGTTTCTCAGTGGTGTGTTTTTGAAAAAGTTGATCTTGGTGATGGGAATTTTGCATCATGTCAGAAACCAAATTCCCAAAAAGAACTATATTAGCTAGCCAGGTGTCTGTCGTAAACATATCGAAGAGTGTTCCAAACAAACTACAGAAAGTTAGCACCAAGACATGTTGGGCTCGTTGTTGCATTCATATCCAAGTACGAACCCAGATTTTTTGATTGCAGGCCACTTTGTTTCCAATCTGATTGATGAGTTTCTCTGACATGGCCGCTCCTTTCACAAACTATGTCCTGCTGCAAACTATAGTTCACTTTTCTCACCTGCTAAGAAAACATTCCACAACATTTCCTTTTGATGCCCTCACCGTATAGTATTGAATAAAATAATCTCAGCACTTAGGTGTGACATGGTGGCTTGTTGGTTAGCACTGCTGCCTCACAGCACCAGGCACCTGCGTTTGATTCCAACCTCAGGCAGCTGTGTATGTGGAGTTTGCATATTCTTCCCGTGTCTGCATGGGTTTCCTCCTACAGTCCAAAGGTGTGTAGGTTAGGGTGGATTGGCCATGCTAAAGTGTCTGAGGATGTGCATGCTAGATGGATTAGCCTTGGGTCGGTCGGGGTTGGCCGCTCTTTGGAGGGACAGTGTGGACCAAATAGCCTGAGTTCACACTGTAGAGATTCTATGATGCTCTCACTTTGAAGCGAAAGTGCCCAGGTTAGCATGGAATTTTCAAATGTTATCTTTGGTAACCTACACAAGGTTCAAAACAAATCTGTGCAAATCAAACTAAATAAGCTTACCAAATGACCCCCAATTGCCAACAATATTTCACTTTGTAACTTCTACTTGAACACAAATCAGAAGAACACAAATTTCACATGAATTAACGGGCAGATGATATTTCATGCAAAAAGATAAATTTCATGTCAGTACATACCAGCAAATACATGAGTACATCTGACATAACCACAGTCAACCGCAGCACTCCACACAAAAAGTAGTACTCCATAGCTACACAGTTTCACAATACACTGTTGTTTCTCAATGCAGGGTGGGTCAGGAATCCTATCCAACAGCTTTCAGGTTGGAGTTTCTCCGAATATTTATTGTCAGCAAGGCATATTTTCAAAACCCCCTCTCTCTCTTTCTCTCTCTCTCTATCTCTCTCTCTCTATCTCTCTCTCTCTCTCGGGTGTAAACAGCCTTGATTCTGTGCTTTCAGTATTTTTCAGTTGACCAATCAGTAACACTCCAGGTCACAGACTGGCCATTTTTGGGAAATAGCCAACTCTTAAACAGTAAATTTAATCTTTTTCTTTGTTAAAACTCAAGAAAATCTGTCTGGATAATCCTTTACAATTAGCATGCAAACAGGTAAATTAGCAGCCTGTCTTTCCAATTTTAAAGTCACTTGTCAAACGAGGAAACAAGGAACAGGGAGGTGACTGCAGTCCTCCTTATCCACCCATCGGTCCAGCAGCTCACACTGTGCCACAGTACACACACTCACGTGGCACCAATTTATCAAGAATATTTTGGCCACTTTTAGAAGAACTTTCACAATGTTTCTTTGAAATGCAACCCTCCTGGATAAATCTTCAGTAAATTTTACACGGCTGCTTGCATGTCCAAATTAAATTGATCCTTCCACTTCTTCAGATCAGTTATGTCTCCCCAAATTCGCAATTCTTCCTCAAACTTCTGTACTCCTGAAACTCACCGTATAACTCGGATCCCCCGTACTTCCCTCTGAAACGTCTATTTCTCAAATCCACTCCTGCCCCGGTGTCCTCATGATCCTATCAATACTTCTAGTTCACCTTGTGGCATCACACAGATCTGATTTGCTACAAAGCTCCAGCTTCCTGCTGTGTTTGGCTCATGCATTGATCCCATTATGACGCTGTCCTCAGGCTTCTGAATCTTTCTCACAACTGATGCTCTCTTGCCTCCTTTGCATTAGGTTCCTCTGAGATGAATCTCTGATTTCCATCGTGCCTTTTCTATACTTGTGATTCATAGGACATAGAAAGTACAGGCCCTTCAGCCCTTGATGATGTGCTGATGTTTTATTCTACTCTAAGATCAGACTAACCTGCGTACCCTTCATTGTACTATCTTATATGTGCCTATCCAAGAGTCACTTAAATGTCTCTAATGTCTCTGACTCTACAACACTGCTGGCAGTGCATTCCACACACCCACCACTCTCTGTGTGAAGAACCTACCTCTGACAGCTCTCCTAAACCTTCTTCTAGTCACCTTAAATTCATGTCCTCTCGTGATAGCCATTTCCGTCCTGGGAAAAAGTCTCTGGCTATCCACTCTCTCTGTGCCTCTCAACATCTTGGACACCTCTATCAAGTCACCTCTCATCCTTCTTTGCTCCAATAAGAAAAGCCCTAGCTTTCCCAACCTTTCTTCCTAAGACATGCCCTCCAGTCCAGGCAGCATCCTGGTAAATCTCTGCACTCTAAAGCTTCCACATCCTTCCTACAATGAGGTGACCAGAATTGGACACAATATTCCAAGCGTGGTCTAACCAGGGCTTTATAGATCTGCAGCATAACCTCACGGCTCTTGAACTCAATCCCCCTGCTAATGAGAACCGTTACACTATCCACCACTTTAACAACCCTATGAACTTGTGTGGCAACTTTGAGGGATCTACTGATGTGAACCCCAGGATCCCTCTCTTCCTCCACACTGCCAAGAATCCTGTCTTTAACCCTGTATTCTGCATTCAAATTTGACCTTCCAAAGTGAATGACTTCACACTTTTCCAGGTTAAACTCCATCTGCCCTCTTATCAGCCCACCTCTACATCCTGTCAATGTCCCTTTGCAACCTACAACAGCCTTCCACACTATCCACAACTTCATTTGTGTCATCAGAAAACTTACTAACCCACCCTTCCTCATCCAAGTCATTTATAAAAATCACAAAGAGCAGAGGCCCCAGAACAGGTACTAGCGGAACACCACTGGTCATCGAGCTCCAGGCTGAATACTTTCCATCCACTATCACCTTCTGTCTTCTATGGGCCAGCTCATTCTGTATCCAGACAGCCAGATTTCCCTGTATCCCATGCCTCCTTACATTCTGAATGAGCCTACCATGGGGAATCTTATCAAATGATTCCTTCTTGTTCTCCATTCCATTCACACCTTGATTTCCTGCCTTGTCCTTTCATGTGTTTAATCCAATTCAAATTACTTTCCTCATCCCATTAAAATGTTAAGGTATCTGCCCATCCCCCGGCCATGCCCCTTAGTGAACAGATTGTTCTATCATTATCTTCTCTCTCCATCTGTCTGTTGCTCCAATTCTTTCTTAAAAAGCTGGTTTCTACTTACATTTCAGTCCATAACTACTGCATACATCTCTGTCATCATACATCCCCATACCTTCAGTTCCATTTTCTTTCATACCCCTGATTTCACTCAAGCTTCTTCTTGTATCAGATTTCCATCTTTCAATCCACACAATATCTGTCCTATGCCTTGGATCCCTCTCACACTATCTTCCTCAATGTCTTGTTACTCATCTTCCATGTAGTATCATATTAACCTTGAGTCCGTAACATCCCCACATGTCATTAATCTCTCTCCTGATTCCCCTCATCACCAGTTTCTCTATTACTGCCCTTGTATCTCAATGTGATGCTGTTAATTGCTGATCACATTGTGGTCAACCTCTGTGTACTTTTTTTTAGATTAGATCACTTACAGTGTGGAAACAGGCCCTTCGGCCCAACAAGTCCACACTGACCCTCCGAAGAGCAACCTATCCAGACTCATTCCCCTACATTTACAAATCAGGATTTCTTGGTTTTTTGTCACTTTTAGATCCAGTAGAAGCTGCTGGAGTTCTGAAGAAGTAGGAGCTATCTTTTCCCTCTCTGGATTACAGGTAGGAGCCAGCGTTTCTCTCTCTTGCTGGGTTACCTGGGAGACAAATCTATTGTTCTGAATGTTATGAATCTATTGTTCTTTGCCCAGGGATGTGTTAATGGGCTGCTACTATATTGGAACAGTTAGTAATGGCTACTGTCGCTATTATCCTGTTAAATTTTCCACTAGAGTTAAGTTATTCTAAGTTCTTTCTTTTGTTGCATTTTAAAGATTGGAGCGACTGGGTTTGTATACACTTGAGTTTAGAAGACTGAGAGAGGATCTGATTGAGATGTATAAGATTATTCAAGGATTGGACACTCTGGAGGCAGGAAATATGTTTCCGCTGATGGGTGAGTCCCGAACCAGAGAACACAGCTTAAAAATAAGGGGTAGGCCATTTAGGACAGAGATGAGGAGAAACGTCTTCACCCAGCGAGTTGTGGGTGTGTGGAATGCTCTGCCCCAGAAGGCAATGGAGGGCCAGTCTCTGGATTTGTTTAAGAAAGAGTTGGATAGAGCTCTCAAGGATAGTGGAATCATGGGTTGTGGAGATAAGGCAGGAACAGGATACTGATTGAGGATGATCAGTCATGATGATAATGAATGGTGGTGCAGGCTCGAAGGGCAGAATGGCCTACTCCTGCAACTATTGTCTATTGTCTATAACTATATTGTTAGAATACATTATGTTTCATTTAATGTCGAGTAGTTGACCAGTCAGATTGCATCTGGAACATAACACTTTACATTTGCCTTTGAAATAAGAAAAAGTTAGCATCAAGGCTACCTTCTTAAAATATTTTGAGGGGATCTGCTCTGGTCCATAACCATAATACCAGGATTTATCAACAACATTGAGAATATCAGTTTGAATGTATGTTAATCTGAGAGACAAGTGAAATCCTGAAGACTACTCTGCTTTATTGCCAATGAAAGTCATACCTACACAAAAAGGGGTGGCACGGTGGCTCAGTGGTTAGCACTGCTGCCTCACAGTGCCAGAGACCTGGGTTCAATTCCCGCTTCGGGCAACTGTCTGTGTGGAGTTTGCACATTCTCCCCGTGTCTGCATGGGTTTCCTCCGGGTGCTCCAGTTTCCTCCCACAATCCAAAGATGTGCAGATCAGGTGAATTGGACATGCTAAATTGCCCGTAGTGTTAGGTGTATTAGTCAGAGGGAGGTGGGTCTGGGTGGGTTGCTTTTCGGAGGGTTGGTGTGGACTTGTTGGGCTGAAGGGCCTGTTTCCACACTGTAGGGAATCTAATCTAAAAAATAACCTCTTAAAGCCACTGCACCATCACCCTGGCAAAATTTAAATCTTTAAGATAAAGTGGTCAGTAGCTGATACAGTAAAATTATAGGTTAGAAGAGGCAGGTTCCACCTTTAATGCGTTACATTCTTCTGATTGTATTGAACATTACAGCCACATCCCATTGTGCAGAAAGTTACAGCAATCACTTTGTGTGCAGACTTCCCAAAAACTATGAAGAGATATTTCTCAGAAAACCATTTCTGAAAGAAGAGTCAACATGTGACTAGGATCCTTTTACACTCGCACATCTGTTGCCATCCTGTATTAGTTCTTGGGAAAATGCCCCAAATTCAGAAAATTTCAGGAGCACTTTTTGCCAGGTACAATTAATGATAGCCCCTGGTCTCCTTACAATAGTTTGAGAAACATCATTTCAGGTCAGTTTCAAGTTTTGGAAAATTATGTGGCCTTAATACGGTCTGCTTGGATTGGACTCAGAGTTATGTTAAAAGGCAGCTATGAGTTTAGTAAATTAAATGTTTGGAGGTAGTGACAGTACATGAGCAACATGGTAGCTCAGTGTTTCGCGCTGCTGCCTCACAGTACCAGGGACCCAAGTTAGATTCCACCGTCAGTTGATTTTCTGTGTGGAGTTTGTACATTCTCTCTGCATCTGCATGGGCTTCCTCCAGGTGTTCCAGTTTCCTTCCACAGTCCAAAGATGTGCAGGTTAGGTGGATTGGCTACAGGCAAGTGTAGGCTGGGTGGGTTAATCGTGGAAAATGCTGGGTTACAGGGATGGGGTAGGTCTGACTAGGATGTTCTTCAGAGGGTTGCTGTGGTCTTGATGGGCTGAATGGCCTGCTTCCAGACTATAGGGATTCTATGATATGCAGGTACATTCAGAGAGAGAGCTGCATTCGGTACTAATTCAATATGACTAGCAAACTTTACAAAAGTTTGTACAAAACAAAATCTAAATTGAATTCTTGGCTCATGTCAGAATGTCAATGGAGCATAGCCAGCTTTAACACACAATAACTTCTTAAAATGCTCCCTATCAGTCCTTCCTATTCCAATATGGCATTCTTTCAGTATGGCACTGGTGTCTCTGCCTATATGTATTTGCATCCTAATGGAGTGCTGGCATTCCAATTTAAACATGGGTGTGCCTGAGTCAAAATGTCACAATATATAAATGTGGGCATACTGTGTGTCTGAAATAAAATGTTAGAAAGCTACATGATTAGTTCAGCATCTGAATGCAGAAGGTAAAATAGAATGTGTATTTTAGTTGCAATCCCTCAGCAAAACCAATGAAATGTCGACCTTGTGTTTTTCTGCAGCTGATAGTGGATGTTTTGGTTAGTAAGCCAGGTGATGATCAAGAAGATTCCAATTAACATAATCTAGGTTTAAAAATTACACAACGCCAGGTTATAGTCCAACAGGTTTATTTGGAAGCACTAGCTTTCGGAGCGCTGCTCTTTCATCAGGTGGTTGTGGAGTCTCCAAATCATAATCCAGATTAGGTTTTAATGGATAGAGTAAATGTGTGAGCAGTAAGTTAATGCATTCACCTTGCCAATCTACTTCAGGAACTGTGAATTTGGAATGTACAAAATCATGCTCACATTTTAAATTATTATCTAATTCCTGTTGCATTATGCTTGCACATAAATTATGGTCTACTTATGAAAATATTCTTTTGGTTGTATGTTTTTTTAAAGCACGTGTAAAGCATTTAAGGCATTTTGCAAATTAATTGGCTTCATCAAAACCACATTGTATGTACAGAGTGTTAGAAAGTGAGAACTTGCAAGTGGAAAGCTACAGTGCAATGGAGTGGAACATCTATTATGGTAAACAGGTGTACATTTTGCCTAAATACTGATCAAATTCCAAACATTACTCCCAAGTCTTGAAGTGGATGCCCATCCATTGTCCAGTTGAATTTATAAACCTCTGATACCAAGGCCAGCATTGTGTGGTGAGTGCTGATAAACTTTCGTCCTCATTCAATGTCGTGGATATGCATGTCAACTTTAATACGGAATCCAGTGACAATAATTTTCCAAGAGTAAAATATTTTACAGAAGTAGGTGGAAACAATGAACTTTAAAATTTTTGAAAGTATTCTTCTAGTGAAAAACACTTCTACTACAAAAGATATGACCACTGTTTTAATTATAGGAAAAGTGACATTTATCTCCTTTATAATAAGATTTTTAATCATCGAAAAGATTGTGGTAGCTTTTGTCTCCTTCTTTTCCTCTTCAAAATCTCATATCTCTTAATCTTTTATTTCATTCCTCTTGGAGATAGACTCTAACTTACTTTCCTGACTTTCTCTTTCATCCGATTCCTGCTCTGCTCCTTCAATCACTATTATTTGTTCTTTTGTGTTCTCTTGAATAGCAACAGCAAGTTCATGTTAATCCATTCATTTCTGCATCATTATATTCAGTGCAATGTAAACTATAATAAATTAAAATGTATTAGTATATAAGTCATGCAATACTCATTGAAGATGAGATAACTTTTATATTTTTTGGAACAGAGTAAAATTACTTAGAGTAGAACTCTGCAGCATTAATAAGGGTGCAATGCCACCTCTTTTAGGTTCTGAATCATGCAAACCAGAAAGGTTCCAGGTTAAAGTCAGGATTTAGCGAATCATAGCCTGGGTGGCCATAGACATTTCAGTTAAACTTAGCAATGCTGGCCCAGAGCTGGGAAATGTCAACCACAGTTCCAGCTCTTGACCCTAGTTGGAGACCAGGAGTGGGTAGGTGGCACTAGTTTAATTTGAGATTATGTTCAGCACGGACTGGTTGGACCAAAGGGTCTATTTCTGTTCTGTATGACTCTATGAGTCTATGTGTTTTTTATATTTTCACTTCTGACAAAGGGTCACTGGACCCGAAACATTGACTCTGCTTTCTCTCTTCACGGATGTTGCTGGACCTGCTGAGTTTCTCCAGCAATTTCTGGTTTTATTGGATGTTATGCTTTTATAAACCATAGTCAGCTTGTGCCACCATGGAAATGCCACTTGAGATTTTGAGACATTTGAAGTTTAACACTGAATAAGGAGCAATCTCCTCATAGTGAAAGTTACAGATTGCCACCTACTTCAGTCAAATATTAAACTCTCAGAAGATTATTATCAAAGGTTTCATTATTGATGAAGACAGCACAGTGGTAGCTCGGTGGTAAATGCTGCTGCCTCACAGCGCCAGGGACCCGGGTTTGATTCCAAGTTCGGGTGGCTGTTTGTGTGGAGTTTGTATGTTCTCCCTGTGTCTGCATGGGTTTCCTCCCACAGTCCAAAGATGTGCAGGTTAGGGTGAATTGCCCATGCTAAATTATGCATAGTTTTCAGGGATGTGTAGACTAAGTGGGATAGCCATGGAAAATGTAGTGTTCCAGGGGGGAGAGTAGCAGGTGGGTCTGGCTGGGATGCTGTATGGACATTGAGTGTGGACTTGATGGGTTGAATGGCCTGCTTCCATACTGTAGAGATTCTATGAACTTTGAATGAGGATAAAAGAGGGCTTCAGTTTATCAACACTCACCACACAATGTTGGCATGGAAATATTTTGTATGCTAATGACTTGTATTTATATCCTTGACCATCTAGAAGACTACATGTAGCATTATATGAACCGGACATTAGTCTCATTTAATGCTGAGATGTCTGAAGCCATATTCTTTAACTCCAATCAAACTTTCTTCACCCTTATCCAGACTTCATTTCCCCACCTTTCAACCACCTGTTTTAACTCTGCATTTCTGTTTATTGCAAACAATTGACCAACATGCAATCTTAATATCTTGTTTGACCTAGAAATAGGAGAAAGTGAGGACTGTAGATGCTGGAGATCAGAGCTGAAAATGTGTTGCTGGAAAAGCACAGCAGGTCAGGCAGCATCCAAGGAGCAGGAGAATCAACGTTTCGGGCATGAGCTCTTCTTCAGGAATTCCTGAAGAGGGGCTCATGCCCGAAACGTCGATTCTCCTGCTCCTTGGATGCTGCCTGACCTGACCTAGAAATAGGTTTGAAATATAACCAATGCAAGACCATTTATGCAACATAACCCATCCCTGTCTTTTTCTTAACTCATCCAGCCACTGAAATCCTCCTCCATGATTTTCCATCCCTAGACTAAGCTCCGCCAATGATTGGTGTAGCAACCACTCCTATTCATCCTCCAGCTATTCCAACTCATCCCAGACTGCCCCCTCCAACCTATCCCAGTAGATTTCACTTGCCTCAACCTGGTCTTCCATTGATCCCCTTTCTTCACCATTTATAAGTTGCTATATTTTCTGAAATGCACTTCTAAATGCCTCTGCCTTGCTACTTCCTTCCCCACCATTAGCATCTAGCTCAAATCCATCAGCTTGTTCTTGTGGCCATTCCTGCTGAACACCTATGATGAAACGGTCCGATCCCCTTCATTCCCAATCTCCAGAATTAAAACATAAGGTCAACATCTGCTGCACAAAATTCCAGTAAGCCAAAGTATATCCAAGCACAGCACTCCCCAGCCATTTTGATAATATACACTTTCTAATCTTATTTATTCCACAGTAGCTGGACAAATTGATTGTTCACTTTCTTTCATCCTCCAGAATCTTTGGTGCAGTTGCAATACTGTAATGTACAGTTGTGATCTTAGTGTGTAAGAATTGCTGTTTATCTCTTTTCAGTCCCCATTGCTATCAAGCAGTTTGAAGTCGAGATAGATCTGTCATCTTTTCACCATTAGACAAGTTGTTATTAAAGAGAAGTGAAATGTGTGATGGAGGTTTGTGAGGGACAGGGTGCAAGATGCTACACTAAGTGATGGTGGCAGAGTGTTAATGGGTGAGTGCCTGGGAAATTTGAGACCGTTGTGGTAAATTGATAATATCTAAGTATTCTTTTTCATTTAAGGAACTTATGTTTTGAAGCAATTCTTGTAAATGAGAAATTGTTCCCTGATCAAGAAAATCTCCTTGAGAAATTTGAGTCAATCCAAAAAGTGTAATCAGTTTATTTTTGTGAGACGTCTATTTACAGTATAACAATATATTGTTCAATTGATCTGCTGTGCAATTGCTCTGAAACAAAATTAAAGTGAAAAGGTTTGGTTTTTCAGCTGCTTTGCATTCTTGGGCAATCATCAAAGC
Source organism: Chiloscyllium plagiosum (assembly GCF_004010195.1). Taxonomy (NCBI): domain Eukaryota; kingdom Metazoa; phylum Chordata; class Chondrichthyes; order Orectolobiformes; family Hemiscylliidae; genus Chiloscyllium; species Chiloscyllium plagiosum. Next base: position 78,864,080 of record NC_057723.1, read on the forward strand.
CTCACTTTTAACTTTCAACATTCACAAGGAATGTTGTAAGACAAACCATGAAATAGACTCCACCCTAATTATGCAATTATTATTATGCCTGGGTCGTTTTCACCCGCAATTACATCTTAACTAACAAGTTTATACAACTCTGAATATTTCATCTCTATGTCAATATTGTAAGCTTTCACTTAAGGAATTCAAGATTAATCTCCTAAATTAATGCCAGTAGTTTCTCAGGTGGTTGGTTATCTGTTGAGACATTGTACCCACAGCTACAACTTGTAGTCCTGTCCGTTTATGTAATTGCTCCTTTCAAAACTAACTCCAAAAATGCCAAATATTTTGGAGCCACAATGTACTAGAATTAAATATTTTTAAAATTGTTTTTGGTGAAGTCATTGTGAACAATTCATAAAAATAATCAAAGATTCCAAAAATCCATGAGATTTGAGACCATTTCAACAAGTCTTCTTTGGATCCTGGATTAAACTAATAAATGTTTCAAGAGGATCCTGACTTAGTTTCTTGGCCTCTGGTTTACTGCCTTTAGAAATGCACAGGTCACCTGGGATTTAAGCAAATGTATCTTGTATTTATAATCTGACAGTTCCAAGTTGATTTTTCACATTTCTATCACGATGAAGGGGAGGGTGCCAAAAGGAGTGTGATGCTTTTAATACATGTGCTCTGTACCAGAAAAGAAAGGCTTACATTTATAGAGCACCTTTAACAACCATCAAACCACTTCAAAGCAAATTAACATTTCTGAAGTGTATTCCTGATGTCATGTAGAAATGCAGTAATGGCTCAAATGAATCTGTCTTAATTATATTGATTGAGGGATTATTATTCATCAGAATGCCAGGTTTAGCTGCCTTGATTTTCTTTGAAATAATAACATGGGGTCCTTTCCTGAGAGGGCAGACTGAGTAAGGTTCATCTGGGTAATCCAAGATGGAGAACAGGAAGAAATTTCTGGCTGTAACAGGCTGCTCCTTTTTTGAGGTATTTTAGGTGTTGGAGGTGATTTCCTTGAATTCCAGGAGCAGCAATTACTGATTTATATGCTGTTGCATTGTTTTGGAACTTTGGAGGAAAAAAAAGTCAAAACAACAGCAGTTTTAAAAGGGACAGGAACAGACAAAGGAAGCACATAGTCTGTGCAGGAGAGAGAGGGAGAGAGAAAGAAACCCACACTGCTCCCTGACACAGCAATGAACCTGTGCAGTTACTGCCTTTGCTGTTTGAATTCATGTATCGCTGGACATCGGAATGCATCTAGGGAAAATTAACAAACAATGAAATTCACAACTGATTTGGGAGGAACCTGTTTGGGAGAGGTCACAGCACAGAAATAGGTAATTGAATAGGTTTGAGTGTGGCCTTGCTGTAAGTCCGCAGTAGTGAGTAGAGTGGGTTATTTCTTGATTATATGTTTTATTGAGATATGTCTCGATTAAACTTAAAAATATAAGCCATAAGTTAGCCTGGTTGAGTGTTTTGTACAGGAATAAGACGGTGCTATTTTCAGGGTCTGTAGATTGAAAGAAGCAAAAATGGCCTTTATGCTCCTCTTGTCAGATGTGGGAGTTTAGGGAGATTATGTGTTACTGCGGATTATATCTGCAATAAATGCCGTTGCTTGTGAATCGTATCAGATCGAATGGATCAGTTGCAGCAACAGTTAGAGGCAATGAGGAATTTACAAGAGCAAGGAGATGTGATGGATGGGAGTTATAGGAAGGAGGAAAAGTCGCAGATACAGTCACATAGATGGGTTAAATTGAGGAAAGGTAAGAGAGGTAGGCAGGTAGTGCAGGAATCTTTTGTGGATATACCCATTTCAAACAGGTATGCTGTTTTGGAAAATGTAGGGGGTGATGGATTCTCAGGGGAATGTAGCACGAACAGCCAAGTTTCTGGTATTGAGACTGGCTCTAATGCAACGAGGGGTACGTTGGCTTCCAAGAGATCAATTGTGTTAGGGGACTCTCTAGTCCGAGGTACAGACAGACGTTTCTGTGGCCAGCAGCAAAAAAGCAGAATGGGGTGTTGTTTCCCTGGTGCCAGGATCAAGGATGTCTCAGAGAGGGTGCAGAATGTTCTCACGGGGGAGAGGGGCCAGCAAGAGGTCATTGTCCACTTTGGAACCAACGACATAGGAAGGGAAAAGGTTGAGATTCTGAAGGGAGATTACAGAGGGTTAGACAGAAATTTAAAAAGGAGGTCCTCAAGAGTAGTAATATCTGGATTACTCCCGGTGATACGAGCTAGTCAGGGCAGGAATAGGAGGATAGAGCAGATGAATGCATGGCTGAGGAGCTGGTGTATGGGCGAAAGATTCAATTTATGAATCATTGGAATCTCTTCTGGGGTAGACATGACTTGTACAAGAAGGACGGATTATACCTGAATTGGAAGGGGACTAATATATTGGCAGGGAAATTTGCTAGAGCTGCTCGGTAGGATTTAAACTATTAAGATGGGGGGTCGGAATCCCAGCGAGATAGTGAGGAAAGAGATCAATCTGACACTGGTACAGTTGAGAACAGAAGCGAATGATAAACTAAACTGCATTTATTTCAATGCAAGGGGCCTAACAGGGAAGGCAGATGAACTCAGGGCATGGTTAGGGACATGGGCCTGGGATATCATAGCAATTACAGAAACATGGCTCAGGGATGGGCAGGACTGGCAGCTTAATGTTCCAGGATACAAATGCTACAGGAAGGATAGAAAGGGAGGCAAGAGAGGAGGGGGAGTGGCATTTTTAATAAGGGATAGCATTACAGCTGTGCTGAGGGAGGATATTCCCAGAAATACGTCCAGGGAAGTTATTTGGGTGGAACTGAGAAATAAGAAAGGGATGATCACCTTATTGGGATTGTATTATAGACCCCCTAATAGTCAGCGGGACATTAAGAAACAAGTTTGTAAGGAGGTCTTGGTTATCTGTAAGAATAATAGGGTGGTTAGGGTAGGGGATTTTAACTTTCCAAACATAGACTGGGACTGCCATAATGTTAAGGGTTTAGATGGAGAGGAATTTGTTAAGTGTGTACGAGAAAATGTTCTGATTCAACATGTGGCTTGTACCTACCAGAGAACGTGCAAAACTTGACCTACCCTTGGGAAATAGGGCAAGGCAGGTGACTGGGTGTCAGTGGGGGAGCACTTTGGGGCCAGCGACCATAGTTCTGTTAGTTTTAAAATAGTGATGGAAAAAATAGTCCAGATTTAATAGTTGAAGTTACAAATTTGAGAAAGGCCAATTTTTATGGTATCAGGCAAGAACTTTCAAAAGCTGATTGGGGGCAGATGATTGGGGGCAGGCTGGAAAATGGGAAGCCTTCAGAAATGAGATAACGAGAATCCAAAGAAAGTATATTCCTGTCAGGGTGAAAGGAAAGGCTGGTAGGTAGAGGGAATGCTGGATGACTAGAGAAATTGAGGGTTTGATTAAGAAAAAGAAGGAAGCATACGTCAGGTATAGACAGGATAGATCGAGTGAATCCTGAGAAGACTATAAAGGAAGTAGGAGTATACTTAAGAGGGAAATCAGGAGGGCAAAACGGGACATGAGATAGCTTTGGCAAATAGCATTAAGGAGAAACCATAGTGTCTTTACAAATTCATTAAGGACAAAAGGGTAACTCGGAAGAGAACAGGGCCCCTCAAAGATCAGCAAGGCGGCCTTCGTGTGGAGCCACAAGAGTTGGGGGAAGATATTAAATGAGTATTTTGCATCAGTATTTACTGTGGAAAGGACATGGAAGATATAGACTGTAGGGAAATAGATGATGACATCTTGAAAAATATCCAGATTACAGAGCAGGAAGTGCTGGATGTCTTGAAACTCATAAAAGTGGATAAATCCCCAGGACCTAATCAGGTGTACCCAAGAACTCTGTGGAAAGCTAGGGAAGTGATTTCTGGGCCTCTTGCTAAGATATTTGTATCATCAATAGTCACAGGTGAGGTGCCGGAAGACTGGAGGTTGGCAAACGTGGTGCCACTGTTTAAGAAGGGCAGTAAAGACAAGCCAGGGAACTATAGACCGGTGAGCCTGATCTCAGTGGTGGGCAAGTTGTTGGTGGGAATCCTGAGGGACAGGATGTACATGTATTTGGAAAGGCAAGACTGATTAGGGATAGTCAACATGGCTTTGTGCATGGGAAATCATGTCTCACAAACTTGATTGAGTTTTTTGAAGAAGTAACAAAGAGGATTGATGAGGGCAGAGCGGTAGATGTGATCTATATGGACCTCAGTAAGACGTTCGACAAGGTTCCCCATGGGAGACTGGTTAGCAAGGTTAGATCTCATGAATACAGGGAGAACGAGCCATTTGGATACAGAACTGGCTCAAAAGTAGAAGATAGAGGGTGGTGGAGGAGGGTTGCTTTTCATGTGGAGGCCTGTGACCAGTGGAGTGCTACAAGGATCGGTGCTGGGTCCTCTACTTTTTGGCATTTATATAAATGATTTGGATGTAAGCATAAGACGTATAGTTAGTAAATTTGCAGATGACACCAAAATTGGAGGTGTAGTGAACAGCAAAGAAGGTTACCTCAGATTACAATGGAATCTTGATCAGATGGGCCAATGGGCTGAGAAATGGCAGATGGAGTTAATTTAGATAAATGCAAGATGCTGCATTTTGGGAAAGCAAATCTTAGCAGGACTTATACACTTAATGTTAAGGCCCTGGGGAGTGTTGCTGAACAAAGAGACCTTGGAGTGCAGGTTCATAGCTCCTTGAAAGTAGAGTCACTGGTAGATAGGGTAATGAAGAAGGCATTTGGTATAGTTTCCTTTATTGATCAGAGTATTGTGCACAGGGGTTGGGAGGTCATGTTGCGGCTGTACAGGACATTGGTTAGGCCACTGTTGGAATATTGTGTGCAATTCTAGTCTCCTTTCTATTGGAAGGATGCTGTGAAACTTGAAAGGGCTCAGAAAAGATTTACAAGGATGTTGCCAGGATTGGAGGATTTGAGCTATGAGGAGAGGTTGAATAGGCCGGGACTGTTTTCCCTGAAGATTCGGAGGCTGAGGGGTGACCTTTTTTTTTAGATTAGATTACTTACAGTGTGGAAACAGGCCCTTCGGCCCAACAAGCCCACACCGACCCGCCGAAGCGTAACCCACCCATTCCCGTACATTTACCCCTTTACCTAACACTACGGGCAATTTAGCATGGCCAATTCACCTGACGTGCACATCTTTGGACTGTGGGAGGAAACCGGAGCACCCGGAGGAAACCCACGCAGACACGGGGAGAATGTGCAAACTCCACACAGTCAGTTGCCTGAGTCGGGAATTGAACCCGGGTCTCTGGAGCTGTGAGGCAGCAGTGCTAACCACTGTGCCACCGTGCCGCCCACCAACCTTATAGAGGTTGATAAAATTATGAGGAGCATGGATAGGATTAATAGACAAAATCTTTTCCCAGGGGCGGGGAGTCCAGAACTAGAGGGCATAGGTTTAGGGTGAGAGGGGAAAGATGTAAAAGAGACCTAAGGGGCAACTTTTTCACGCAGAGGGTGGTACGTGTATGGAATGAGCTGCCAGAGGATGTGGTGGAGGCTGGTACAATTGCAACATTTAAGAGGCATTTGGATGGGTATATGAATAGAAAGGGTTTGGAGGGATATGGGCCAAGTGCTGCCTGGTTGGACTAGATTGGATTGGGATATCTGGTCGGCATGTACACGTTGAACCATGTTTCTGTGCTGTACATCTCTATGACTCTATCTGACAATCATGCAGTCTCTGACAGTGCAGCACTCCATTAGCACTGTACCAGAATTTCAGCTCTGATCTTTGTACCCAAGTCCTGAACTAGGATTTGAACTGGGAACCTAGCCATGCAGATGTGAGAGCGCTAACAATTGACTCAAGGTTCACACTATAGACCTCTAGAAGTGGTCCATCCGTCCCCCCAAAAATATCTAGATTGCTAAATTATGTGAGATTTTGCCAGCTGAATTGCACAATACAACTGCTGCAAATTTGTCTAATAACATTGAATGGCATTATATTCAAACTTGTATACATGGCTGCTCATTGCTTTGTTATTTGAATTATGGAGCGTGCCCCGTTAGCTGGGCTGGGTTTAATGATGGTGAAATTCACAAAGGTGCTCTTTAGTTTCATTTCCAGAACGTCTATCCCCTTCTCCCTTGGCCCCGCTTTTTGACCTCTTACTCCCTTCCTGCCAGACTCCATAAATGTTTAATTGGTTCGAATTGGCCCACACTATCAGCAGCAGCTTTTCACTTTCTGTACTTCTAATGGCCTCACACTGAGTAGGGCACAGCCTGCTAATTGAGAGCTAAGCTGAAGAGGGAGGTGAAGCTAGGAACAGTGAAAAGCACCCACTTACCAGCTCCTGCTTCCAAGGCATGTCTGTGTCTGTGTCATCGACATTCCATTCCAGTTAATCTACAGTGCCACTTCCAAACACTCCCCAACCAATCCACCGGGTTTACTTCGGGGATAAGCACATAGATTTTGTCAAGACCTGTGCAATAAAATTATCCTATCACTTCGGAGAAATGTTGGATTCAGTCAGTAGTTGGATGCGGGTGTTACAATGTGTGATTAACCCACGTCCATTCTTGGTAATACGGCAGCAGACAGACATGGTGCTGCCTGTTCATTTCAATGTTAGCTGCATACAGCCCAGCAATAGGCTTGCTGCTGAATGGGTAGACAACTTAGCAAGAGGCTCTGGTTCAGGTGAAACTAGCTCTCTGTAAGGCTGCGCTACTTCAAACCAATCTGCACCTCTTAAACAGAAAGGGTGGTTTCGGCTGAACTATCTGCAGAAGCTAATTAAAGAAGAGTTAATGAGGCCCAGAGAGGGGTGTTCTGAACTGGTCCTAAGGAAGGGCCACTCAACCCGAATCATTAATTCTAATTTCTCTCCACAGATCCTGCCAGACCTGCTGAGCTTTTCCAGCAATTTGTGTTTTTTGTCAGTGTGCACCTAAAGATTTTTCAGTGTAGGTTCGTGACTTTGCAATGGAGCTGGATGGAGGGGAGAGGTCTTCTTTCTCCTGACAACCAGGAGACTATCCAGACAGGTCTTATGAAAGCAGTAAGGTCATGGGGTCAACACCAGGCGACCAGTTCCAAGGGTATTCCTAAAGAGCTGCGAAAAGAGGTCAAGGGCAGTAATGCATCTTCACAGGTCACTTTCTTACAATTGAACCACTAGCCTCACACATTGCTCCATTCAAATAGCAACATTCTCTGTCAGCTACAACTCAGATCCCATATCCATGGTCCAACTTCACCCGTGAACACTAGATACTGTTGTGCACCTCGCACTCACAAACCACTGCTGGTCGGCAACAGAGAGATGCTAATTTGTGTGACTGCTGTACATTGGGAATTCATTTTAGAATTTCATTGGGTAATGAAATAGCTGTCCAGAGGCCAGTATCTCGTCACCAAGTCACCCTTTATTTACATGTGCACAGTACACTGGCTGTAGCCAGCCAGCTCAGAGTCAGTCCCTGCACTGAGGAGATTCTAAATCCCCTGTTTATATATTTTTTCTTTTTATTATAAACCCCACACTGCTGCCTAACTGCGGTAGTGCCTATATTCACCCCAGCACCCTTGTGTGTGTGCAGGTGTGAGACACAGTGAAAGACACAAGGTGTACAAATCCTTATTCAATTTCCACTACCAGGAAGAAAGAAAACACCCAAGTGACCAGTGACTAGCAATGCCCTTCACATCAAAGGGCAATGCTGCGTGATCAAATAGTGAAGGGGAGGGCAGGGATTAAATCAAAATAGAATTGGACAGGGGGAGTAATACACTCCACTCCCTGTGGTGCCCTCTTTTTCCTGAAAATCTTGAGGGTGTTGGTGGATACCGCGTGCTCCTTCTCCAGGGACAGTCAGGCTCTAACATACCCGCAGAAGAGGAGCCGGCAATTGGCCCTAACGACCCCCATCCCCTGTTTATATCAATCAGCCAGGGCTTCATAATGGGCCCAGGTTAACAACCCCAATCGAGGATCTCGTATTCAACAAGGTCCACCTGGTACCAATCACTACAGGTAACTTGTATAAGCGCATGTTCCATTAAACTCTTTAGCATAGTTGCGTGCATACTGCTATGTAAGCTTTCTGCACATACTGTGTAAGCACCTTTAGGTTTGCCGTGTTGATGTAGTTTAGAAAAACAACACTGGTGTGTAGCTGTCCACTGCAGCAACTCACCAAGGCTCCTTCAGCATCTCCTACTCAAACCGGTCACCATGACTACTGAGAAGGATAAAGGAAACCAACGCACAGGAACATCAAGATGTGCACATTCTGCTCCAATCTCACACCATGTTTACTCAGAAATCTATCATTCATTGACACTGAGTTAAAACCCTGGAACTTCCTACGTAACAGAATTGTGCAAGTAAGTGCAACATAGAGACCACAGCAGTCCAGTAAAGCAGCTCACCACCACCTTCTCAAGGGCAATTGAAGGTGGACAATAAATGCTGGCTTTGGCAGTGAGTCACAGAATCATCCAGCACAGAAACAGACCCTTCGGCCCAACCCGTCCATGCTGTCCAGGTTTCCCAAAATAAACTAGTCCCGTTTACCTACATTTGGCCCATATCCCTCCAAACCTTTCTCATTCATGTACTTGTACAGACTCTATCCTGCATTCTGTGAAGGTATTTTACAATGTTACCCTTAGAACTTAAAAATGAAAAATCTTCATGTTATTTTAGTGTTATCTCTTAGATTTGCTTGTGCATGAAGAATTGAGCATTTAACCCTATTCACCTAATGCCATAACTTAGGAGTCTTTGTCTGTGTATGACTGGGAGCCTTACCTCCATGCACAAGGTGTCATTTTTCAGATCCCCCTATTATAGGTTGTATGTTTTGTCAAATTTCTCAATTGAAAAATAAATGCCTTTTACAGGGTGGCTCAAGGCAACATCTTTAGTCCATGAGAAACATTTTGCACAATGGCTGTTCAAACCAAATCATCAACACACACACAAATCATTGGCAGATGAAGGCTGTAAACTCTCTACAGGCAATCCTGATGTGGAAAAGAAGCAGTTACAACACGTCAAGGAAATGGGTTCCCACATGCTAACAGAATTACTCACCTTGTCTAAACAAAACCATTTGATCCTGAAAACAGCAGAAGCCTCATTAGCTACACATGGGGCTGGGTCAGGTTACATTGCGTTGTGTTAACTGCTCTTCAGTGGCACGTACAATTTGTGCTAGATTCTGATCGATAACAAGAATCAGGCACTTTACCACTTGCCTGCTTTTCATACCTATTCAAACTTTTGTTAACAATCTTTGCAAAATTATTCAAATACTTCTTTCTCTATGAAGTTTAAAATCACACAACACCCAGGTTATAGTCCAACAGGTTTATTTGGAAGCACTAGCTTTCAGAGTGCTGCTCCTTCATCAGGTAGCTGTCAGGTGTTTTGATTTTTAACTTTGTACATCCCAGTCCGACACTTCCAAATCCTTCTTTCTCTATGACACACATCTTAATACAACCAATTATTAACAGATCCAAAATTCTCCATTCTTTTGAAAAGAATTCTTCCATGTTTAAAAAAAAGTTACAATCATTTAAAGGAAACAACTGCTTTCTGTATTCTTCTAAAATAAATTCTCATCATAACACAAGGAGCCCTTCTTCGAGGTGCTCAGTTTTTTTGAGTATAGGAGTTGGGAATGTCATGTTGAGGTTGTACAGGACATTAGTGAGGTCACCTACATCTTTTTTAAAACTTTCGCCTCTTATCTTAAAAACGGTCTTCAAATCCCCTACCCTAGGGAAAAGACACCTGCATTCACCTTATCTATGCCCCTCATGATTTTATAATCCTCTAAGGTCACCCCCTCAACTTCCTGTGCCCCAGTGGAAAAAGCCCCAGCCTATTCTAACTCAAACCCTTCATTCCTGGCAACATCCTGGTAAATCTCTTCTGAACCCTCTCCAGCTTAATAATAACCTATACTTTTTATACAAATCTTACATTCATTGTCGATCTCCTCTATAAAGTTACTGTACTCATTTTCCTTAATCTGTATCCTTTTGGTGGATTTTTAATCTGGAAGGAAATGAATGGACAAAGTGCAGGTATGGTTTTAAGACAATCCCTTTATTTCTTTTGAACTTGTATTTCTTAATGCCAATAACATTTACATAATATTCTGATTAGAGAGGCTAGGTCTTATTAAGAAAATCGTCTAATTTCCAAATGGTGTAATCTGTAAATAGTTAGGACTCAAACTGATGGCACTACTGGACAGTCAGATCCCAGTGTGAAACCTGGCCTGAGATGTTGCATTTTTGCAAATTAGTCACAGTGTGGCCAGTCATTTCACACATTCACACACGGTTGCCGATGTACTTTTAAGAAAAGAACAGGTTTATTGTTCAAAAAAAAAAGTGAAGGAAAAAAAGTAAAACAACTGGAAGGATCTTACCTTAAATAGCAACAAAGAGGACAATTCACACTGTTTTCCCAGCAATATCCTTTGCAGGCGCAATCTCACGGAGGGGGATTTCCACAAACTCACTGCCTTTCTGCCTGTGTATTTTTTCTTCCAAACTCAACTTGCTAGTGTCGCTTCTGAGGAAGGGTCACTTGACCCGAAACGTTAACTCTGATTTCTATTCACAGATGCTGCCAGACCTGCTGAGCTTTTCCAGAAATTTCTGTTTTTGTTGCAAGTGGCTTCTGTCTGTCTGTTTTTTTGTGGGTCATTAAACTCAACTTAGTAAACGCTCAGCAATTCACTTTCTTAGTAACTTGCTACTCATTTAACTCAAGTCGTACGCTATCTTGGAAGGGAATTTTTGAACTCCAGGCTCAATAAACAACAGCCTGACCTTAAAAACAAAACACGTTCCTTTCACAGAGCTCAGACCAAAAACACATATACCTTAACTTTAGAACCCAGATTCTCCAACAATAATAAACTATTTCAAATCCGTTTCTTAAAATCCACTGATTCACAGCAACATTTGCCCGGCCATATTCTATATTGAGTTTCATTTGAGTCTTTTCATAGTTGGCCTTTACAACAATGAGGGTCTTTCACTTGATGTTACCTCTGTGCTGATAAAGTGGTTTACCCTGGCTACATTACAGGGAGTCACCACTCTTCTCAGTAATTTCAGTAAGTCGCCATCGATAGGCATGAAGGTTAATTTGACTTAATTTATTATTGTCACATGAATGGAGATACAGTGAAAAGTATTGTTTTGTGTGCTAACCAGATTAATCATAGAAGAGAATGCAGAATATAGTGTAACTGCTGCAGAGAAAAGTCACTTCTTATATATGTTCATAAGTCTGTTAACAGTGGGGAAGAAGCTGTCTTTAAATCTGTTGGTACATGTTTACAAACTGTTGTATTTTCTGCCTGATGGAAGAGGTGGAAGGGAGTAAATCTGAGGTGGGAGGGCTCTTTGATGATGTTGCCTGCTTTCCTGAGGCAGTGGGAAGTTTAGATGGAGTCAATGGACAGAAGACTGGTTTTCTGATGGACTGGGCTATGTTCACAACTCTCTGTAATTTCTTGTGATCTTGGGCAGAGCAGTTGCCATACTAAGCTGTGATGAATCCAGACAGGATGCTTTCTACTATGCATCTATAAACATTGGTAGGACTCATTGTGAACGTGCTGAATTTCCTTAGCCTCCTGAGGAAGTAGAGGTGTTGGGGTGCTATCTTCAAGGTAAGGTTGACTTGGACGGACCAGGATGGATTGTTGGTGATATTTACTCCCAGGAACATGAAGCTCTCAACCATCTCCACCTCAGTCTCATTGATACAGACAGGGGTGTGTCCTCCACTCTGCTTCCTGACGTCCATGACCAGTTCCTTCGTTTTCCTGTCATTGAGGGAGAGACTGTTGTCTTTACACCATATCACTAAGCTGCCTATCTCCTTCCTGTAACCTGTCTCATTGTTGTTTGAGATCTGGCCCATCACGGGGTGTCATCAGCAAATTTGTCAATGAAGTTAGAGCAGATGGGAACTCCATCCAGGCCAGTCACTTTCCGTGGGTTGACCCTCAAGAAGGCCAATCTGCCCCCTACAGCAGTGACTGCGGGTACAGGTTCACGCGAGACTGTCAGAGCAGGTGACATCATTTCACTGACCTTCTGTTCAAGACGAACATAGAATGCATTGAGCTCAGCGGAGAGGATTTAGAACATTGAACATTACAATGCAGTACAGGCCCTTCGGCCCTCGATGTTGCACTGACCTATGGAACCCATCTAACCTACACTATTCCATTCTCGTCCATATGCCTATCCAATGACCATTTAAATGCCCTTAAAGTTGGCGACTCTGCTACTGTTGCAGGCAGTACGTTCCACGCCCCTACTACTCTCTGAGTAAAGAAACTGCCTCTGACATTTTTCCTATATCTATCACCCCTCAATTTAAAGCTGTGCCACTCATGCTAGCCATTGCTATGTGAGGAAAAAGGCTCTCACTGTCCATCCTCTGATTATCTGATATGTCTCAATTAAGTCACCTCTCAACCTTTATCTCTCTAACGAAAACAGCCTCAAGTCCCTCAGCCTTTCCTCACAAGACCCCCCTCCATACCAGGCAACATCCTGGTAAATCTCCCCTGAACCTTTCCAAAGCTTCCACATCGTTCCTATACGCAATACTCCTTAAGTGTGGCCGCATCAGAGTTATGTACAGCTGCAGTATGACCTCCTGGCTCTGAAACTCAATCCCTCTACCAATAAAAGCTAACACATTGTATGCCTTCTTAACAACCCTATCAATCTGGGTTGCAACTTTCAAAGATCACAGTGGATACCAAGATCACAGTGCTCATCCACAATATCAAGAATCTTACCATTAACCCAGTACTCTGCATTCCTGTTACTCCTTCTAAACTGAATCACCTCACACTTTCCCACAATAATCTCCATTTGCCACCTCTCAGCCCAGCTCTGCAGCTTATCCATGTCTCTCTGTAACCCACAATATCCTTCATCACTATCCACAACTCCACCGATCTTAGTGTCATCTGCAAATTTACTAACCCATCCTTCTACGCCCTCATCCAGGTCATTTATAAAAATGACAAACAGTAGTGGGTGCAATACAGATCCTTGTGGTACACTACTGGTAACTGAACTCCAGGATGAACATTTTCCATCAACAACCACCCTCTGTCTTCTTACAGCTAGCCAATTTCTGATCCAAACCACCAAATCACCCTCAATCCCATGCTTCCATATTTTGTGCAATAGCCTACCGTGGGGAAGCTTATCAAACACCTTACTGAACTCCCTTTGCACCACATCAACCGCTTTACCCTCATCCACCTGTTTGGTCACTTCCTCAAAGAACTCAATAAGGTTTGTGAGGCATGACCTACCCTTCACAAAACCATGTTGACTGTCCCTAATCAACTTATTCATCTCTATATGATTATAAATTCTATCTCTTATAACTCTTTCCAACACTTTACCCACAACTGAAGTAATGCTCACTGGTCTATAATTACCAGGGTTGTGTCTACTCCTCTTCTTGAACAAGGGAACAACATTTGCTATCCTCCAGTCTTCTGGCACTATTCCTGTAGACAATGACAACATGAAGATCAAAGCCAAAGGCTGTGCAATATCCTCCTGGGCTTCCCAGAGAACCGTAGGATAAATTCCATCGGTCCAACTTATCTATTTGTACACTTCCCAGAATTGCGAACACCTCCTCGTTGTGAACCTCAATCCCATCTGGACTAGTAGCCTGTATCTCAGTATTTTCCCTGACCACATTGTCTTTTCCCTGTGTGAATACTGACAAAAAGACTTCATTTAGCACTTCCTCTATCTCCTCTGACTCCACACACAACTTCCCACTACTATGCTTGATTGGCCCTAATCTTACTCTCGTCATTCTTTTATTCCTGATATACCTATAGAAATCCTTAGGGTTTTCCTTGATCCTTCCTTCCAATGACTTCTCATGTCCCCTCTTGGCTCTTCTGAGCTCTCTCTTTAGGTCTTTCCTGGCTATCTGGTAACCCTCAAGCACCCTAACTGAGCCTTCACATCTCATCCTAACAAAAGCCTTCTTCTTCCTCTTGACAAGAGATTCACCTTCCTCAGTAAATCACAGCTCCCGTGCTCAACCACTTCCTCCCTGTCTGACAGGTACATACTTATCAAGGTCACACGGTAGCTGTTCCTTGAATAAACTCCACATTTCAATTGTGCCCATCCCCTGCACTTTCCTTCCCCATCCTATGCTTCCTATATCTTGCCTAATTGCATCGTAATTGCCTTTTCCCCAGCTATAACTCTTGCCCTTCGGAATATCCCTATCCCTTTCCATTACTAAAGTAAACATAACTGAATTGTGGTCACTATCACCAAAGTAAACACCTACCTCCAAATCTAACACCTGGCCGGGTTCATTACCCAGTACCAAATCTAACGTGGCCTTGCCCCTTGTTGGCCTGTCTACATACTTTTAGATTACTTACAGTGTGGAAACAGGCCCTTCGGCCCAACAAGTCCATACCAACCCACTGAAGCACAACCCACCCAGATCCATTCCTATATTTACCCCTTCACCTAATACTACGGGCAACTTAGCATGGCCAATCCACCTAACCTGCACATTTTTGGACTGTGGAAGGAAACTGGAGCATCCGGAGGAAACCCACGCAGACACGGGGAGGATGTGCAAACTCCACACAGTCAGTCGCCCTGAGCCGGGAATTGAACCCGGGTCTCTGGCGCTGTGAGGCAACAGTGCTAACTACTGTGCCACCGTGCCACCCATTACTGTGTCAGGAAACCCTCCTGCACACATTGGATAAAAACTGGCCCATCTAAAGTACTTGAACTATAGTATTCCCAGTCAATATTTGGAAAGTTAAAGTCGCTCCTATCGAAGATCATCTTTGCTATCCTATCCACTACATCTCTGGAACTATTTGGAGGCCTGTAGAAAACTCCTAACAGGGTGACCTCTCCTTTCCTGTTTCTAATCTCAGCCGATACTACCTCAGTAGATGAGTCCTCAAACACCCTTTCTGCAACAGTAATACTGACCTTGACTAACAAAGCCAACCTCCCCCCTTTTACTGCCTTCCCTGTTCTTACTAAAAGATCTAAATCCCAGAATGTACAATAACCATTCCTGTCCCTGCTGTACCCATGTCTCTGAAATGACCACAACATCGAAGTCCCAGGTACCAACCCATGCTGCAAGTTCACCCACCTTATTCCGGATGCTCCTGGCGTTAAAGTAGACACACTTCAAACCAACTTCTTACCTGCCTGTGCCTTCTTGAGATCTTGAAATCTTAGTTCTGACTTTACTACTCTCATCCTCCAGTATACTTGAACTAGAATTCAGGTTCCCATGCTCCTGCTGAATTAGTTTAAACTAACACCAACACCACACCCCCCCCCCTCTACCCTCCCCAGGATATTGGTACCCCTCTGGTTCATGTGACGACCATCCTGTTTGTGGAGGTCCCACCTACCCCAGAAAGAGCCCCAATTATCCAGGAATCCAAAACCCTCCCTCCTGCAGTGAGTAGAACTCTCATGTTTCCTTAAACTTTCTCCGGTCTTATCATTTAAAGAATCTCAGTAATATCTCCATCAAACCATGCTGCAACTGTGCCCTTGCAACAATGTCCAATTCAATGTGTCTGCTTCTAAAACATGTGTTACTGGACTGAGGTGTTTTGTACCTAATGCAATTCTCTCTGCCTGATCACCATCATCTTTACCTTCCATTCCCCTTTCCATGTTGTGCATTATTTCAAAAACCTCGTTATACCATTTTGGACAATCCATTGTATAATAGTATTTCAGGTTACAGCTAAAGCACCTGTTGACCAAAACCTGGGCATTCCTGGGATTCATTCTTCTCTATTGCTCTCTAATTCCAGTTGTCTGTTTTTGTTGTCAGGAGGTATCTATGTCCTCACTCCTTTTAGTTTTAATTCTCCTTTCATAATGACTCTTTCAGCCTATATCTGGGTGGTCTCCCATGGCCTCTCCCATTGATTCCTCTAATCTCTGTGCTACTGCTGAATTTCCCATTCAAGGACCACTGGGAATGAATGTTTTCCCAAGAATTCTTTCTGACGTCTGTTACAAAAGTGTGTTTCTTTCTGAAAATCTAAGCCCAGTTAATATTAGGAGCTTATTCAGATTTAACATCTTAACACAACCCAACAAGTTAAAGGCAAGTACTGAACCAGGAATCTCCAGGTACTATTCTTGCTATGTTGGTTAGACACTGTTAAATTCCTTACGTACTCTTCAATAGAATTGCCATCAGGCTTTCTACATTTATCAAAGTCTGACCATATCTCAATTGCATTTAACAGGCCATAATTTATATAAATTTATTTCACTAATTTTAAAAGATTGTGCAAATCTGCTTTAGCATACAAATCGAGGAGCCTCTAGCTCTGAGAGTAGAACATAGAACAATATAGCGCAGGGACAGATCCTTCAGTCCACCATGTCTGTGCCAACCATGATGTTGTTCTAAATTAATCCCATTTGCCTACATATGGTCTGTATCACTCTATATTTTATACTAGTCCTGTTTCTAATGGAAAGTTGCAGAACAAAGGCTATACCTTTTCTTTGATATGGACATAACATATGTGGAGCGGCATGGTGGCTCACATCACCAGGGACCCAGGTTTGATTCCAGCTTCGGGTGACAGTCTGTGTGGAGTTTGCATGTTCTCCCTGTGTCTGCATGGGTTTCCTCCCATAGTCCAAAGATGTGCAGGTTAGGTGAACTGGCCTTGCTAAATTGCCCGTAGTGTTCAGGGATGTGTAGGTTAAGGGTAAATGTAAAATAATAGGGTAGGGTGGGCACAACCTCCTCGTTGTGGGTTACTCTTCAGAGGGTCAGTGTGGACTTGTTGGGCTGGATGGCCTGTAGGTTTCTGTGATAACCAGTCTCCATATATCTGCTTCACTTTTCCATTGATTGTAAAATTCAGTTTCACAGAAGGTCAGCAGGAAATTTTATGCTGAAACTTTACACTGTTTCAGCCATTCTTCCCCAATTTACAATCTGATGATTGAAAAGAACTCTTACCTTTGAATCTCCACATTTAAGCAATTATTCTCTGCCACCAATGTCAATCAAGATTCCAGCTGGTCAGTGAGACGGAAAACCAAGACTCTCCCTTTATGAATAGAGTTTATTGACTACCTCAGTCTTATAGCTCCTTCCATCTACCCAGTGTTATATTTGCTTCCTCCTCACTCAGACAATTGCTAGCTACCTGAGTGATTTTAAATAAAAATATGAACACAATTAACAATGTGATTAACCAGACATTAATACCAATGAAAACCAAAAGAACTACAGATGCTGTCAATCTGAAACAAAAACTGAAATTGCTGGAAAAGCTCAGCAGTTCTGGTAGCATCTGTGGAGAGAAATCAGAGATAAGGTTTCTGAGACCTGAAGTGTTAACTCTGATTTCTCTCCAATTAACACCAATGACACTAGCTTCGAAGAGTGATCAGGCCTGTAACTTGTTGGCTTTGTACAAACCATCTGTACGATGAGTTTGTGTGTGTGTGTGTAAAGGAAGGGAATTAAAACAGATGCACATTATTTGTAACTGAATCCAAAATCAGGAAGTACATTTTAAAATTTCCCTTCCAATTACTTTTTACATTTGATTCAGTTTTCTTATGGGTCAGCCTGTCCTTCAGGCATTGTGATGTAACAGCGGCTGGAAATGCATTTCAATTAAATCATAAATATGAATCGAGCTGCTTATTATGCAAACAGACCATGAACTGCTGGTCATGTTTCTTCCAGTTTGAACATATCCTGTATATGAAGTTGTCAGATTATTGAACACACAGACTATTAAGAGCATAATCAGTGTGTGCTTCATGTCAACATCACTTATTATGAGCATCACTTCCCCAGGCAATTAACCCACAGTTTCCAGTTCTGTTGAAAAAGATTGTAGTTCTTGCAGAGTTGCTTCATGGTGAACTGGGATTTATTAAACTCAACCTATTGTTTACATTCTGGAAGCATGGTCCACACCAGGTCAGTGAGAGGCTGCCTGACAGGTCCCTGCAGTCAAATGGCTCCTTAATATTTGAAATGTGTACCATCTACAAGGTACAAGATGCTGGAAATCAGAAACAAAAACAGAAATTACTGGAAAAGGATCTGAGGAAGATCACTGGACCCAAAACTTTAACTCTGGTTTCTCTCTGCAGATACTGCCAGACCTGCTGAGCTTTTACAGCAATTTCAGTTTTTGTTAGTTCCTTGATATTCTCAGTGAGGGCTTATCCATCAAGGATTGGGTACAGGGTTATACATAAAGGTTTGGGAACAGGATTATTCATAAAGCATTAGGTACAAGGTTATACATAAAGCATTGGATACAGGGTTATACATAAAGGATTGGTTACGGGGTGGGTAGGGGCGCTGACACATTTAGAAACACAGACTGATCTTTCCTTTCCCTTGTCCTGAATCATTTCCACCAATTGTAGTGTTCTCAAGATCTGCCTGGGAGACAGATGGCCCACACTAGAGATTGGACATGTTCAGTCCTGGTGGATACACTACCAACACCCTATTCCCACCTCATCAACTCACTGTGAACCATGTGTGATAATATTATTTCCAAGAATAACTCACTGCTGAGTCAATAAATGTTTTTAAGATACTTTATTTAGTTTTATATATTGTAGGTTCAATCTCCTTTCAAAGATTGGCCAACCACTTACCACAGTTATTCCAGCCCAGATACTGGCATCTATCCGACACTATGGAAAACTGCCCACGTATGCCCTGTACACAGAATATGGGACAAATCCAACTCAGCCAATCATTGCCCAATTTGTCTATTCTCAATCATGAGCAAAGTGATGGAAGATATTACTGACAGTGCAGTCCAGTGGCATTAACTCAACAATAACCTTCTCACTGGCGCTCAGTTTGAGTTCCACAATGTCAACTCAGCTCCTGATCTCATTACAGTCTTGGTTCAAATACAAACAAAAGAGCTTATGTCAAGAGGTGAGGTGACTGCCCTGACATCAAGGTATCATTTGACCGAGTATGGCGTCAAGGAGCCCTAGCAAAACTGGAGTCAATGGATATCGGGGGCAGGCTCTCCAGTGTTTGGAGCTGTACCTGGCACAGCCCTGTTTGTGATTGTTGGAGCTCAGTCATCTCAGCTCCAGGGCATCTCTGCAGGAGTTCCTCAGGGTGGTGTCCTAGGCCCCACCATCTTCAGCTGCTTCTTCAGTGACTTTCCCTCCATCCTAAGGTCAGAAGTGGGAATGTTCACCGATGATTATACAATGTTTTGCACTATTTGGGACCCTTCAGTGACAGAAACAGTCCGTGTCCATACGCAGCCAGACCTGGACAATATTCTGGATTGGGCACCATTCAAGAAGCTCAACACCATCAAGCCCAAAGCAGCCCTCTTGATTTATTCCATTCAACACACTCAACATCCGCTCCACCACCATCAACATACAGAGGCAGCAAGGTGTACCATCTCTGAAGTACACTGCAGCAACTCACCAACGCTCCTTACTCAGCATCTTCCAAACCCTCAATCTCTACTATTGAGAAGGACAAGAGGAGCATGTACATGGGAAGACTTCCATCTGCAGGTTCCCATCCAATTCATACACTATCCTGTCTTGGGACTACATCATCATTCTTCCACGGTTATGAAGTTAAAATTCTGCAACCCCCTTCCTACTATCACTGTCAGTGTATTCACATCACGTGCACTGCAACAGTTTAAGAAGGCAGCTCACAGGGGGCCACTAGGGTCAGGCGGTAAATACTGGCTTAGTGAGTGATACCCACATCCTATCAATGAATAATAAAAACAAACAATCCTAACAAAATTGGAGGTGTAGTGGACAGCAAAGGGGGTTACCTCAGATTACAACAGGATCTTGACCAGACGGGCCAATGGGCTGAGAAATGGCAGATGGAATTTAATTCAGATAAATGCGAAGTGCTGCATTTTGGGAAAGCAAATCTTAGCAGGACTTATACACTTAATGGTAAGGCCCTGGGGAGTGTTGCTGAACAAAGAGACCTTGGAGTGCAGGTTCATATCTCCTTGAAAGTGGAGTCGCAGGTAGGTAGAATAGTATAGAAGGCATTTGGTATGCTTTCCTTTATTGGTCAGAGTATTGAGTACAGGAGTTGGGAGGTCATGTTGCAGCTGTACAGGACATTGGTTAGGTCACTGTTGGACTGTTGCATGCAATTCTGGTCTTCTTCATATCGGAAAGATGTTGCAAAACTTGAAAGGGTTCAGAAAAGATTTACTAGGATGTTGCCAGGGTTGGAGGGTTTGAGCTATAGGGAGAGGCTGAACAGGCCGGGGCTTTTTTCCCTGGAGCGTCGGAGGTTAAGGGATGACCTTATAGAGGTATCCATGTGAGTGGCATGGATAAGGGAAATAGACAAAGTCTTTTCCTTGGTGTAGGGGAGTGCAGAATTAGAGGGCATAGGTTTAGGGTGAGAGGGAAAAGATATAAAAGAGGCCTAAGAGGCAACTTTTTCACACAGAGGGTGGTACGTATATGGAATGAGCTGCCAGAGGAAGTGGTGGAGGCTGGTACAATTGCAACATTTAAGAGGTATTTGGATGGGTATATGAATAGGAAGGGTTTGGAGGGATATGGGCCGGGTGCTGGCAGGTGGGACTAGATTGGGTTGGGATATCTGGTTGGCATGGACGGGTTGTACCGAAGGGTCTGTTTCCATGCTGTACATCTCTATGACTCTAAGTACCAAGGAAGTGCTTATTGTCCAATATAGAGCATTAAACAAAGGTCCTTAATGTGAGGAATGGTAGTATCCGAAGAGAGAAGAGAGATCTCCTGATATCCAGTCAACATCACTCCCCCAACTGAAATCAACACAATCAGATCAACGGATCTTTCATATCATTGCTGTTTGGTTTCTTGTTGAGCACAAAATGGCTACATGCAAAATATTCTAATTTCAAAGCAATTTATTGTATATGGATTGCTTTTAATCACTCCATACTATGTGCATTTCCTCCGGTTCATGTTATTGAAGCACATCTTAAACCCATGTTGTGTTCCAAGAATATCCCAAAAAGCAAATAATTGTTTATAGTTCTCTTTTCTCTCACCCCAGATGTAAACCTTGCCTAACTATGAACCTTTTACATGGTAAACCTTCAGAGTGTGAGTTATATGCTACCATGGAATTAGCACTGCTGCAATGTAAATTAACTATAGATTACAAAGCATCTCTCTCCTGACTTTCCAACGTTTCCATAGCAACACATTTTGCAGATACCACCTTATTAGCGGCCACCCAAGATGCAGTGCCATCTTTTGTCAACAGCACATTCTTCCATAAGTAGAATTGCTATCAGGTAAGCCTGTATATAATCAAAAGGGCAATTTTCTATTGATTTGATCAGTGGAATGAATCTATCAGTTATGTTTTCAAATGCTAAATGCATCATTAAATGTGTTTCTGTCAAATAAGCAAATACTTTTTTTTTCACAGTAGTTTTCTTCCAAGAACAAGAACAGCTATCAAATGAAACTAAAAAAAAACATGTTTTCTATAATTCTGTTAAGCAATGTTATGAGCCAGAAATCTGGTCCATTACCTCTGTATGTTAGTGTTTGGAAACAGCAAAGGCTTACAATTATATTTACACAGCAATATCTTCATCCACAAAAGCTGCTCATGTACAGTCATTAGCGTCAAAGAAAAATTCTGTGCATTGAAAAGGAAGCTCGCCCACATTACACCTCAAAGAAATGTATTACTTAGTCAGAAAGTATCTGTGACCTCTCCATTCCGAAAAGATACAATGTGCATCAGCAACGTTTGCCTATTTAAACGTATACCTAAAGCCCATGTGTAATATGCTTACAATTTCACATGTTAGGCCATGTCTGTTCAACTTCTGTCTCACAGTATTCTATTTGAGGATCATCATCAAAATGTGCTCAATACAGAATTTTAACAGAAATGATTGGAAGTTGAGCTCAAATATACTTTACAGAAGCTAAAATTACGTACAGGGCAAATTGCAAGTTAACTGATATTTAGAACAAACATCCAGAAATATGCAGAACTAACCAGTTCTAATAAGTTCCTCACATCTCGTTGTGTTTATGACATTTGATCCTGCTGCTGTCAGTACTTCAAAGACACTCCCTGGATGGTGGTGCTGATAGATCCCTACCCAGCATTTTGCAGTTGTCCCTGTAGACACTACACAGGTTTTAGCTGGTAGTATTCGTTTGACATGAAATGCCAAAACTTAGCAAAGGTTTACCACTACAATCTCCTTTATCACCCTGTACTTTTCTGAAACAACTGGAGAACTGCCAGATGGATTGTTATGTCAATAAACCTAACTATGGTTTTTGAATGCAAACTGCATTTCAACTGTAGTGATTGTAATGAGGTCAGCCAGGTGGACCTTATAGAATAGGAGTTCCCTGATTGGGGCTGTTAATCTGGTCCAATCAGGGAGCCTTGGCTGACAGACATAAACGGGGTGTCAGAGGATCTGTTCACTCTGAGAGCTGGCTCTGAGGGAGTCAGACTAGTGTCAAGTATTATGCAGGTGTAAATAAAGGGTGACTTGGTGACAGGATATCTGCCTTTGTGGATTTATTTCAAAACATACAGGAGATTAATAGATAGAATGTTCATGGATTAATTCTCATTTAGTTCACTTCTACTATGTAGAAATCCATAAGACAAGGCAGCTTCACTGAATTGTGTAAGTTCCAAGTGACTTCAGCATTTCGCTTTCCAGACAATAGAAATGAACTAAAAGAGGTTTGTTTGTGAAAATTTTATGCTTGTACTCATTATGTATTTCCAGTCTTTGGGAGAAAATGAAAGGTCAATTTATGAACCAAAGATCCCACTTAGCTGGCCCACCAAATATATCACTGGGTGATGAAGGAGCCCTGAATTGGTAAATGGTTGCTGAATGTTTGGCGAATTGTTGCATTGAAGGAAACCCATTGAGATTTGCTTCCATTGTGTGGAATTCCAACAGGCAATCACTTCCGTTGAATTCCCAGTTTGTAAAGTCCAACTGAAGATGACTGGTTTCCGATTCCCACACATTCTGCCCATCGCACCATAAGTGTATTGTTCAGAATACTCCCAGTATATTTGAGTACAGCATTGAAGGCTGACTGTCCTTCTTGTTTCCTTGCTCAGAGATATCGATGTGAGTATTAACCTCACTGATCATACATCCTTTAAACAGCCATCAAATGATAATCACTGTAATACTATATAGGTTCTCATATAGGGTACAGGGGGGGCATGCCAGGGGCAGAACCAGGAATACCTAAAAATGAGATGTCAACCTGTTGAACTCCATGTAATAGACAGCACTGAGTGATCCCAATACCAAAGGACCAGGTTTAAGCTCTGTAGTCCTGCCAGACTCAGACATGAATCTGGTGGAGAGTTAAGCAATTGACAGAAGGAGGAGGCCTCATAGATATCTCCATCCTCAACAATACGGGAGCCCAGTTATTCAGTCAGGAATTCAAGGCTGAAGCATTGGTCATCTCGTTCAGCCAGAGTGGATGATCTATCTCAGTTTCCTCCTGAGGACTGCAGATTCACAGCTGTCAGTCTTCAGCCAATTTGATTCACTCCTTTCAATGTCAAGAATTGGCTGAAGGCACTGCACACTGCAAAGCTATGAGTCCTGACAGCATTCCAACAATAGTATTGAATACAGGTACTCCAGAACTAATCACATCTCTAGCCAACTT
The DNA here is from genome assembly GCF_004010195.1 of Chiloscyllium plagiosum. Classification (NCBI taxonomy): domain Eukaryota; kingdom Metazoa; phylum Chordata; class Chondrichthyes; order Orectolobiformes; family Hemiscylliidae; genus Chiloscyllium; species Chiloscyllium plagiosum. Next base: position 78,887,936 of record NC_057723.1, read on the forward strand.
GTTCCAGTACAGTTACAATACTGGGATCTATCTAACAATGAGAAAAATTGCCTCCATATGTGCTGTCCATAAAATGCAGGACAGTTTCAACCCAACACACTACTGTTCAATTTGGGTTTAATCTAAATTTGGGTTCTGCCAAGGCCACTCAGCTCCTGATCTCATTACAGCCTTGGTCCAAACATGGACAAAAGAGCAGAATTCCAGAGGGGAGGGGAGAGGGACAGCCATTGGCATCAACGCAGCACTTCACCGATTGTGGCATCAAGGAGCCCGACAAATCCTGGTCCCAATAGGATTCAGATGAAAACCTCTCGGTTGGTTGGAGTCTTACCTGATTAAAAGGAAGATGGCTGTGTTTATGAACGGTGGTGGTCAATCATCTCAGCTCCAGGACAGCACTGCTGAAATTCCTCAGGGTAATGTCCAACCCTCTTCAACTGTTGCACCAATGACCTTCCCTCCATTATAACGTAGAAGGGGAATGTTCACTAATGACTGCACAATGTTCAGCAGCATTCACATTCCTCAAATACTGAAACTTCAAGCCACACACCATTCTGGTGTGAAGCTATATCACAGCCCTTTTACTGTCGCTAGGTCAAAATTTAGGAACTCCCTTCCTAACAACACTTGTACCTACTCCAGACAGACTAAAACAGTCAAAGAAAGCAGCTCACCATTACCTTCCAAAGGGCAGTTGAGGAACTGGCAATAAATGCTGGCCTAGCCAGTGATGCTAATATTCTGATAGAAAATTAAAGAACATCCTAATTAAAGAACAGCCTAAATTATATAAAGGTCTTTTCCTTTCTAAGCAAGTAGACACAGGATGTTCAGTAAATAACATTTGATCTCTTTATAGTAAAATTCCATCAGTTTTTTGCATTATTTTTAACAAAGATGACAATAGCTATAAATTACACAAAGTTGGTATAAGATTCAATTAGATTATTTAAATAATCCTCAGTAGATGGTGCATTTAATGGTGGTATACTTGCTTCACGTTTCTCTGAGACAGTGATTTAGTTAATGGGAATCATTTCCTTGCAGCGCTAAGGTAAATGTGGTGATTCATTGATCCACTGCTGCTAATGGAAAAGTACAGGTCAGAGATATAGCTAAAACACAGCCAACCAGTTGTCTGCCCTGAGCTCCCTGATCCCCAGAGCAGCTGCACTGTAACAGTGAAAACACAGGGACTTATGCTGACCATTAGAAGTAACAATTTTTGATTTACTGTTTATGTTTTATATGCATCTAAGAAACAAATATCTGAAAAATGTTCACTTCAGTGAAGAGGATATTGCAGCAAAGTATCATTCTTTATCCTGCACTACCCAAAAATGTGCAACCTACTCTTCGAGTTATAGAGTCATCCAGCACAGAAACAGACCCTTCAGTCCAACTTGTCCATGCTGACCAGATTTCCTAAACTAAACTTGTCCCATCTGACTATGTTTCGCCCATATCCCTCTAAATCTTTCCAATCCATATACCATCCAAATGTATTTTAAACGTTATAACCATAGTCACCTGGACCACTTCCTCTGGAAGTTCATTCCATATATGCACCACCCTGTGTCCCCTCAGGTCCATTTTAAATCCTCCCCCTCTCACCTTAACATCGACCCTCTAGTTTTGAACTCCCCTACCCTAAGGAAAATACCTTTGCTATTCCACCTTATCTGTGTCCCTCATGATTTTCTAAACCTCTATAAGGCCAGTCCTCAGCCTCCGATGCTCTGAGGGAAGTAAGTCCCACCCTATCCAGCCTAAAGAGGATGTGACTGGCAGGACTCTGTTTGAACAGGCTTACTGATAAAGTCTGCACTTTCATATCTATAAGCAAAATGATTATAAACCAGATGACACATCTTCCTCTTCTTCTGCCTTATACCTTAACTTTCCTAGATTGAGGAATGCAGTGAATGTTTTTAAGGTTGATCAGAGGAGCATTCTTAAAATGAAATCATCTGGGAGACCGATTGGGGACGGATGCCTCTGAGACTGTGAGGTTGATCATCCATTGATCTGAGTCAGCTCATCCATCAGCTCCTGCACTCACATTCCACTTGACTCGGAGCAGGTGCTTGAATGAGGCTCCAAGCCCTACTTCAAAGAATTTCAGTGCAATGTTTTACAGAATTCCTGAACTGTTTATTGATCTCCTCCAGGCCAATTGTTACTCGTAACTCTAATTTGTCAAGAGCAAAATTAGGCCTCTTAGATTTTTCCTTTTGCTGTCCACACTTTATAGCAACAGGAGCAATAATAATGAGATATTTTTTTTAAAACGTTTGATAATTATTTATCCTATTTTCCTAATTTCATCACCTTTAATTTGAAATGGTAGCTGGAAATTATTTCCCATTGTTTGATTTTTGTGAAATATGTTCAATAGTGGACACATTTGCAATGCATCAGCAAAATGTTCTTTGCATATTTCCAAGGAAGCAAAGTGATAATTAATAATACATCTGACAGAACTGTTGAATAATGCAGTTTTGGAAAATGCAAACTTGTATACAATGGCTCTGTAAATTTGTGTAAAGTGTCTATTTACTCGCAAGCCCCATTCTTCAGAAAAGAAGGCACAAGGGTTCGCTCAGTTTAAAGTGACATTGCTCCTCATTCAACACACAAATAAATATGGACCAATAAACCATATCATTTACCTGTTGTGCATGTGTGAGATTTTCAAATGAACACCTATATGTTTAATATAGGAATGTGAGGGTGTGGTGCTGGAAAAGCACAGCAGGTCAGGCAGCATCTGAGGAGCAGGAGAATCGATGTTTCAGGAATAAACCTTTCATCAGGAATGCCCGAAACATCTATTATCCTGCTCCTCGGATGCTGCCTGACCTGCTGTGCTTTTCCCAGTGCCACACTCTCAACTCTGATCTCCAGCATCTGCAGTCCTCACTTTCACTTTCTCCTAATACAGGAGTATGTACACTTCAGATTCCTGAAGAAGGGCTTATGCCCGAAACGTCGATTCTCCTGCTCCTTGGATACTGCCTGATCTGCTGCGCTTTTCCAGCAACACATTTTTCAATATGTATAGTTAAACATGCCAAAGGAGGTTGAAGAGGATAAGAAGATGTTTTTGTTTCTTTGGTCAAAGCCACTTCAGTTGAGTGACAAAAACCAAAGTTTACTGAGCAAGATTCAAACATCAAGATAAGGGGAAGAGAGCACAATTGTTAAAGGTGACAACATGGTCCAGGCTATTGGAAAGGGGCATCAGTGCTTGTCCTGCAAATTATTACCCAGAGGAGTCAACAGCCTGTTATTTTGAAAGGCAGGATTTATAAACAATCTTTGCAGTTGGTTTTAGAGGTAGGAGGCAGGAATTAAAAAGGGGAAATGATGGTTAACATGGGCACCAAGAGGGAAAATTGAGTGATCAGCAAATTCCTACCTGGGAATGTAATAAAGGGAGCACAGGGTGGGTCTCCTGAACTCATTAAACATACAGGAAGACTGGATAAAGCCAATGAGATATATTTTCCTCGGAACATTGGAAAAGATATGACATAGGATGAGAGAGAGGAACTGGGTGATAGCAGCACAGGAACCTGAGCAGATAATCTCAGCCTTGATATCAAAGAAATGCACAAACTCTTTGTGCTTTTTGTTGGAAGTGAAGGTAGAGCAGATAAAGGACAGAAATGTAAGGCAGTGGTTCGAAATGGAGAACAGAACCCATGGATTATTTTTGCTCTCAGATTTGATCCCTGAATAATGAATGGACAGAGAGCACTGAGGACTATTTCTGGCAGTTGTGTAAGTGGGCAAAGGTCTGTCAGATGGAGTACAATGTGGAAAAGTGTAAACCTTTTCATTTTAGAAGAGTAATAAAAAAGCATATTATCTAAATAGTGAGAGGTTACAAAGTTCTGAGAGGCAAAGAGATCTGGGTGTCCTAGTGCATTAATCACAGAAGGTTAGCTGTAGGTACAACAAGTAATCTGGAAAGCTCATAGAATGTGATGACTTATTGCGAGGGGAATTGACCATAAGAGGAAGGATGTACAAAGTTAACACCAGTCCAACCAGCGTCTCCAAATCAAGAGGAAGGATGTTATGCTTCAGTTATACAGGGCATTAGTGACACTGTATCCTTGGTAGAGTGTACCACACTTACAGAGCGATATTAATGTGTTGGAAGCAGATTAGTGAAGGTTGACTGGACGAATACCTGGAATGGGTGGATTGCCTTATGAGGAAAGGCTACACAGGTATAGCCTGTGCCTTTTGGGGTTCAGAAGAATGGGAGGTGACTTAATTGAAACGTTTAAGATCCTGAGGGGATTTGACCAGGTGCATGTGCAAAGCGCGTTTTCTCTTGTGCGAATATCTAGAACTAGGAGTTACAGTTTTAAAAGGAGACAGAGATGAGAAAAAATGTTTCTCTCGGAGTTTCTCTGTGAGTCTTTGGAATTCCAATCCTTCAAAAGGCAGTTGATGCAGAATCTTTCAATATTTTTAAAATAGAGGAAGATAGATTCTTGATTACTGAGAGGATGAAATGTTATTGGGAATGTAGAGCTGAAGGTTCTTCCTGGTCATCATGTAGACTGCATCCTTGTCCCCCTTTACCTCACACTACCCCAAAAAGCCCATTTCCACCCATACCCCCACCACTGAGAGACGCTCCACATTGAACTTTGCCTCCCAGCTCCTTATGCCCCTACATTACACTTTAATCATGCCCATCCTGCCCCTCCATGCCTCCCCTTGGAACTCACAGTATTGATCATTGCCAATAAATCCCTGGTAGCTGACATCCTACTATGCTCCCCACTGCAGTTCTTTACACTCCATACACCTTGGGATTTTCCTGTCATCTCCATATTCCCACCTCCACAAATGCTTCTGCCTCCCTCCTTGAGCTAGCCACCCCCTTAACAATGATCCCCTACACCACCCCCCATCACATTACCCCGCAAGTCACCCTTACATCCTCAGAGAACGTGAGGACTGCAGATGCTGGAGATCAGAGTCAAAACGTGTAGTGCTGGAAAAGCACAGCCGGTCAGACAGCATCTGAATAGCAGAATGAAAGATTAGGCCTGAAACGTCAACTCTCCTGCTCTTCAGATGCTGCCTGACCTGCTGTGCTTTTCCAGTGCCACACTTTTTGACCCTTACACTCTCCTTAACGATTGAAAAATGAAGCCCCTTTAGAACTGTTTTCACTGTTCCCTCCCCCAAGTGACTTGTCATTATTACTATTGCCAGAATGTTGTCAAAGCCCATATATTTTGACAATAGACAATCGGTGCAGGAGTAGGCCATTCTGACCTTCGAGCCTGCACCACCATTCAATATGATCATGGCTGATCATCCTTAATCAGTATCCTGTTCCTGCCTTATCTCCATAACCCTTGATTCCACTATCTTTGAGAGCTCTATCCAACTCTTTCTTAAATGAATCCAGAAAGTGGGCCTCCACTGCCCTCTGGGGCAGAGCATTCCACACAGCCACACTCTCTGGGTGAAGAAGTTTCTCCTCATCTCTGTCCTAAATGATCTACCCCGTATTTTCCCTCAATAGCCATAATGTCTTTTCTCAAATTTGGAGACCAGAACTGCACAGTACTCCAGGTGTGGTCTCACCAGTGCCCTGTACAGCTGCAGAAGCACCTCTTTGCTTCTTGTTATGAAGGCCAGCATGCTATTATCCTTCTTCACTACCTGCTGTACCTGCATGCTTACCTTCATTGATTGGTGTACAAGAACACCCAGATCTCTCTGTACTGCCCCTTTACATAAATTGATTCCATTGAGGTAGTAGTCTGCCTTCCTGTTCTTGCCACCAAAGTGGATAACCATACAGTTATCCACATTAAGCTGCATCTGCCATGCATCTGACCACTCACCTAACCTGTCCAGGTCACCCTGTAATCTCCGAACATCCTCCTCACATTTCACCCTGCCACCCAGCTTTGTATCATCAGCAAATTTGCTAATGTTATTGCTGATACCATCTTCTATTTCATTAACATATATTGTAAAAAGCTGCGGTCCCAGTACTGATCCCTGTGGTACCCCACTGGTCACTGCCTGCCATTCTGAAATGGAGCCGTTTATCACTACTCTTTGTTTCCTGTTAGCCAACCAACTTTCAATCCAAGTTAGGACTTTGTCCCCAATACCATGCGCCCTAATTTTGCTCACTAACCTCCTATGTGGGACTTTATCAAAAGCTTTCTGAAAGTCCAGGTACACTACATCTACTGGATCTCCCTCGTCCATCTTCAGAGTTACATCCTCAAAGAATTCCAGAAGATTAGTCAAACATGATTTCCCCTTCATAAATACATGCTGACTCTGACCTATCCTGTTACTACTATCCAGATGTGTCGTAATTTCATCCTTTATAACAGATTCCAGCATCTTTCCCACACTGAGGTCAGACTAACTGGTCTATAATTTGCTGCTTTCTCTCTCCCACCTTTCTAAAAAAGTGGTATAACATTAGCCATCCTCCAATCCGCAGGAACTGATCCCGAATCTATTGAACTCTGGAAAATAATCACCAACGCATCCACGATTTCTCGAGCCACCTCCTTCAGTACCCTGGGATGTAGACCATCAGGGCCCGGGGACTTATCAACCTTCAGATCTAACAGTCTCTCCAACACCAATTCCTGGCAAATATAAATTCCCTTCAGTTCAGGTCCTTCAGCCACTGTTACCTCAGGGAGTTTGCTTGTGTCTTCCCCAGTGAACACAGATCTGAAGTACCAATTCAATTCTTCTGCCATTTCTTCGATGTGTAGTCCCAAAAGATCAGTGACCAAGGCCCTGACCCCTGCCCTTGTAACTCACCGACAGATAATTCGAGGTTCCCCTGACCATATAGTACTGGCTCTACAGGACTGACCAGTGCCCACTCCCCTGACTGCAGTCAGATGGAGACCCTGATTGTGGTCGCTGAGCAACATGGAGATTGTTTGTAGTCTGCGGAGAGCTGAAGTCAGCAGATACCTGTTCTGACATCCTTGCTGAGATTTCTTAATGTTGAACTTGTTTGGCTGTTTGATAAAACAGGACATTGAATATTAATTGGTGGCATTACTAAGTTGTTTAATAAGTTGGAATCTTCCTCATTTGGCAGTTTTCTGCTGCCCAGTGAAAAAAATCACCTCACCTCTCAATATAAACAGAAAATGTGCAGTGAGATGCCTCTGATGTTCAAGGTAAACCTTACCAGGCTTCTCAACTGGCTGTGGCACATATTTCACTGCAGCCCACCATATCAGATCCCTGTCAGATTCCGCTCTGTATTCAGAAAGAGCTTTGAACCATGTACTTGGTGGCTGCTAACAATGTGAAGAGTGGGCAAATGATGTCAGTCAGTGAATAAAGCTAATCAGGTACCAATCGTGGAACTCCATGATCCGTGCCTCAGCTCCCAATGTGAGTCTTTGGCTACATAGTTGCAAAGCATAAACACCACAGAATCAGCCATTCAGCCCAACTCAATCCTGCTGGTATTTAAACTCCATTTCAACTCCAGCCCATCGTTTCTCATCTAAATCCACCATCGGAGACATCTGTTCCTTTCTCTCTCATTTGCTTGTCCTCCCCAAATAACCCAAAAGGCTGACCAATTCAGATTTTCCCTTTTGAAATCCATGCTGGCTATTCATCATTACCTTTCTCATTTCTAGATGTTCTTCTATCCTCTCCTTTATTAGAGATTCCATTACACTTCCTGCAGCCAATGTAAACTCACTGCTCTATTATTCACTGTATATGTTCTGTTCCACTTCTTGAATACCACATTTCTAGCACTGCAGCTTTTCCTAACAAATTGTTCAATATTTGTAGCAATGCTTTGCTAACCCCTCACTCAATTTTTCTGAATATATAGGTGCTGGATCAGAGGCTTTGTCCTCTTTGAGTTTGCTTAGTTTAGTTTTAAATATACCTATCTCATTCTACATCTCATAACTCAATGTCATGTTTACCTGTTTCATTTATATTATCTCTTTATCATTCCTGTGATGTTATACTGTCTATCCCTTAATGGTCCGATTGACATCACAGTTTTCTCTCTTTATTAATGTATCTGTAAAGCAAATTATTATTTTGTTTTATTGTTCTGATAATTTGGTTTCTTAGTTCCCTTTTCCACTTGCCACTTCACTCAGAGTTTTTAGATTATGGAATTCCCTACTCCAGAGGTTGTGAATGCTTTATTATCAAATATATTTAAAGCTGAGATAAAGAGCTTTTTGATTTCTCATGGAATCAATGGATCTGGGGAGAGGGCAGGCAAATGGAACTGAAACCTACCATCAGCCACGATCATACTGAATGGTGGAGCAGGCTTGGGAGACCTTATGATCTACTCCTGCTCCTATTTCTTATGTGTTTGTTTTCTTTTGTTTTCAAAGTATTTTGTTTTATATTCCCCTTGATTGATCTTATCTTGCAGTTCACTGCCCTAGCAATGTTTTGTGTTCTTAATTATCTTTTTGTTCAGCATCATTCTGAAAAGGGCAAATACAGAAAAGGAGTAAAACTACTAAATTGGGAGAAGATAAATCTTCCAAAACTGAGAGAGGAACTAACAAGGTTGGACTGGATACAGCTACTTGAAGCAAAATTAATGTTCAAATCAGTAGAAGACATTCCACAGTGAGATTCTACAAGCACGGTTAGGGATTTCCCCAGAAAGTAAAAGGGTGATAATGCCAAAAGTAGAGGCACACAGTCATCCAGAAGCATATGGGTTAAGGTAAAGCAAACAAAAAGCTTATGACAATCTCATAAAATGTAAATTGCAGGCAGCTGAGATGAATTCAGAAAGTACAGGGATGGAATGACCAAGGAAACTGGGAAAGCAAAGAGGAGGGTTGAGAAAATATTATCAGACAACATCAAGGAAATCACAAAGATGTGTTATCAGTACATTCATTTTGAGTAGATTGTTAAGGAATATTAGACATGTACAAATGTTGGATGCAGAAGGTGTGGACAGAGCTCTTCATGCGTATTTTGTCTCTGTCTTCACAAAAGAGAGGAAAGATGCAAACAAAAGAGGAGGCGTGTGAACTATTAGATAAATTAGCATAATACCAAAATGAAGTCCTGGAAGGTCTGACATTCATAAGGACGGTTACATTACCAGGGCTCAATGGAGTACATCCTGCCTGCTAAAGGAATCCATGGAGAAAATACCAAATCTTTCAAAGACAGTTCTCCAATCCTCACCAGAGAGTGGAATGTACATGAGGATTGGAGATCCATGGTCATTATTTAAAAAGGCTGCAAATGACAGGTCAAATAATTATTCACTCTCCCTTCAGTGGCAGGCAAATTATTACAATCAATTCTGAGACAGGATAAACTTTACATGGAAAGACATGGATTCATCCAGGCTAGTCAGCAGTGGTCCCGTTAAGGAAAAACTATGTCTTACTAACTTCATTGAATATTTTGAAGGGGTAACAAGGAGGGTTGATGAGGGTAGTGCAGTGGGTCTTTAATCGGGCATTTGACAAGGTCCCACATGGGCATACTGGTCAGAAGATGGGGAGGCAATGGCTGAATGGTAGTAACGTTGGACTGTTAATCGAGAGACCCAAATAATGTTCTGTGCACCTGGCTGCAAATCCTGCCATGGCAATAGGGGGAATTTGAATTTAATTTTTAAAAAATCAGGAATTATGAATCTAATGATGACCATGAATCCATTGTCGATTGTTCAAAAAACCTATCGGTTCACTCATATCCTTTAGGGAAGGAATCTGCCATCCTTACCTGGTCTGGCCTACATGTGACACCAGACCCACAGCAATGTGGTTGATTCTTAGCTGCTCTCTGGGCAATAAATGCTGGCCCAAGCAGCGATGCTGTCATCCTGTGAATTAAAAAAAGTGAAATGGGAATGTGGTAAGTTGGGTCCATCATTGGCTCAGTGACAGGAAACAAGGGGGAATGAGCTGCAAATGGAATGAATTTTCATGGTGTTGTCCAGGACTCAGTGTTGAATCCCTAGTTGTCTGTTGTATACACCAATGACTTGGATTTAACTGTGGAAGTCATGATTGGGAAATTTGTAGACGACACAAAAATTGCCCATGAAGTGGATAGAGAAAAGGATCACTGTCGATTCCAGAATGTTATCAATAGTTTGGTCAAGTGGATGGAAAAGGGGGAATCAGAATTCAGTCTGGAGATTTGTGATATTATATATTTGGGGAAGGCAACAAATCAAATGCACAATAAATGGGAGGATAGAGGGATAGAGAAAGTGAGAAATGTTGGAGTGCATATCCAGAGATACCTGAAGGTAACAAGAGAAGTACATAAGCTGATAAAGAAAGCTTTCCTTTATTGGATGAAGCATAAAATACTAGGATGTAAATGCTAAAATTACATGAAATGTTAATTAGTCCACAGTTGGAATTTGTATACAATTCTGATCACAGAATTACAGGAAGGTTGTAATAGGAGGGTGTGCAGAGGAGATTTACTAGAATATGGCCAGGGCTTGTGAATTGCAGGTAGATTAAATAGGCTATTATTTGTTTTTCTTTGAGCAGAGGAGGTTGAGAATATAACCATTGATATCATTCTGGAGTTGACAGCAACCTTCCTCACTATCATCTTACACAGCCTGTTTATATGTTACCTGCACATTCCTAGAACATGCCTTCCTACTTCATTGTGATGCATAAAATTTTGAGGGACCTAGACAGAGTACATAGCAAAGACCTGTTTCACCTAAGAGATAATCACTTACCGGGGTCACAGATGTGAGCTAATTGTTCGGAGATTAGAGGGGACATGAGGAAAAACATTTTCACCCAGAAGGCTGTGGTGTGTCTAGAATTCATTCTAGGGGATGCAGAGAAAGTCAACTCATTGAAAAGGCAACTCGTCCTCACTTATAGTGCTCTAACCTGCAAGGCTGCAGACTAGATACTGAAAGATGAGATTAGAATAGGTGGCTAGTTATTTTTTCTCAACTAGCGCAGGTGCAATGGTTAAATGGCATTTTTCTGTACCATATTAGTCTACAGTTTTAATGGGATTTTTTGCAGTTCCAATCCGAACATAAATTGTTTTTACTAAAATATTTTTAATCAGGATAAGGGCAGCATGGTGGCTCAGTGGTTAGCACTGCTGCCTCACAGTGCCAGGGGGCCCGGGTTCAATTCCACCTTTGGCTGTGTGGAGTTTGCATGTTCTCCCCGTGTCTGCGTGGGCTTCCTCTGGGTACTCCGATTTCTACCCACAGTCCAAAGACCTTAGGTGGATTGACCATGCTAATTTATCCATAGTGTCCAGGGATGTGTAGATTAGGTAGATTAAATATGGGAAATGAAGGGGGAGGGAGTTCGTTGGGTTGATCTTCAGAGGGTTGGTGTGAGTTTAATGGACTGAACGGCCTACGTCTACATTGTAGGGATTCTAAATCCTGACTGTTGTACCATGTCTCAGAAAGACAATTAATTCTTGTTGCCTTGTCATTTGATCCAAGCTGACATTGCGTACAGCCACCTGTATGCTCATGGACCAACTTTAACAATATTGATATGGTTTAGGTGGTGGTTGTTTCTTGTTTGAGAAGTTAGGTTGAGGGGTGACCATATAGAGGTTTATCAAATCATGAGGGGCATAGTTAGGGAGCCAAGGTCTTTTTACTAGGGTAGGGGAGTCCAAAACTGGACGGCATAGGTTTAGGTTGAGAATGGAAAGATTTAAAAGGAACCTAAGGGGCAACTTGTTCACACAGAGTGTGGTGTGTGTATGGAATGAGCTGCCAGAGGAAGTGGTGGAGGCTGGTACAATTACAGCATTTAAAAGGCATTTGGATGGGTATATGAATAGGAAGTGTTTGGAGAGAGATGTGGGCCAGGTGCTGGCAAATGGGACTAGATTAATTTAGGATATCTGGTTGGCATGGACGAGTTGGACTGAAGGGTCTGTTTCTGTTCTGTGCCTCTCTATGCCTCTAAGGGCCTTTGCAGTTTAAATTTAGTGGAAATCTAATTTCCAAGCAATTTGGAAATTATCAACTAGCCTGTAAACGAAGGAATAACCTGCAGCCAATGCAATGTGTCCCAAGGGTAATTCTTTATACAGGTGCCACAGAACATGGTGTGTACAATTATAATTCAGCGGAGAAGTGCTTTTAATTAAACCTCGTTCTGATGACACATTAATGAGATTACAGACTTTAATTAAGGTCTAATTGAGAACTCAGGTTTCCACTGATCTTACATTAACTCAAAGTACATAAAATGTCATTTAATTAAGTGATGAGGGAGACTCAAAGTGGAGTCTCTGCATTGCCTTTAAACCCAAGGGATTGCTGCAGTTTATATTGAAGTTGTTCATTCTATGAGGTGATAACTACTTACTGGAAAGACAGCATTTATGAATACAATTGTTCAGAAATAGAATTTATTTGTCAGTCTTGTAAGTCAACAGCGATCTTTTGATGTTTACCTTAACCCTTTCTTGAACAAACCAAATAAGATCTCGTTTCTCCCTCTAAATAGGCAGGAATGTCATTTAGTTTTATAGTTGGTGAATAAACAGGAACTGTGGAAGCCTACACAATATAATCCTTACCATGTTAAACAAACAGAGATGTCACTGTCACTGAAATATATCCTGCAGGCTACAAGAAACCCCATGTGCTAAAATAACCTTAGCCTGTTTAATGGAATGAACATTAATAAAGTTACACAATGTACTGCTGCAGAACACAATGAACTTTATACAAAGTAATATGACTGAATACACAGCAGTTCAATATATCACTGCTCATGCCTGGGATTTAAATGTGTAAGGACGTTAATATGCACCGCATGTTCTGTTCACATTGTGATGAGTATGTGTTATGAGTATGAGATTTTACATATTCATTGGTATGAACTGTTATATGCTCCTCTGCCTACAGTAAAGGAGATAATCCTATTCGTACACCTCAAATGAAGTTAAAATTGGAACATGATTGATCTCGAGGTGACAGCACTCCTCAGAAGGCAATTACTCCCTTCGAGGGCACATCATCATGTTACTCCAATGTAGGTTGCCTTCCTCTGAAGAACTTGATTGGCCAATAAGAGCGGTGGAAGGGGCATGGAAGATAGTTCCCTTTCCTGTTCCACTTCAGAAACTGCTTGCACCTTCCTTGTTACAGATGCAGATGAGAATGTCAGGCTGTGGATCAGCAGGAGGCTACCTGGTGTTAGTTACACTGTAATCAGATGGTCCCAATCATGCCAGCCAATACTGTTGCTGAAGACCTCCTAAGTCTAGGAGCATGACTGTGAGCAGGGATCAAGAATCAGCCAGGAGGAGCAATATGTTCAATATATTCCCACAGAAAATTTCTGGTTTAGCTCCATGGCAGGAACACTGGAACTCCTACATTCCCTATTTGGTGAGCCCTTGACTGCCTGAGATTTGGCCTCCAAAACTTTCCTGCCTCTGAGGCAGCACAAGCATTGGCTCACTGGGTCATTTCAGAGCACACTTAAGAGTGAACCACGTTGCTATGGGGGATGTAAAGTTGCTTATAAGCCAGACCAGGTAAGGACAGCAGATCTCCATCCCTAAAGGACATTTAGTGAACCACATGAGCTTTATCTCAATTGACGATGGTTACCTGGTCACCATTAGGCAATCCCTTAGACTCCAGATTTCACTTAAATTAAAATTTCCCAATCTACCATGTGCGGGATTTAAACATTCACCCCAGAATGTTTGCCTGGAGTTTGGAATTATTGGTCTAGTGATATGACTATTGTACCATTACCTTCCCAAAACACTCTCCCACTAACCATCTAAAGCCTGCCCTTCACACCCAACCCTGTGTATTTAATTTACCTTTTCAGGGAGTGTCTGATCAATTTTTTTTCATTAAGTGAATGTCCCGGAGTGTCAGAGGCTGAGGGGTAACCTTATACACGTTTATAAAATCATGAAGGGCATGGATAGGGTAAATAAACAAGGTCTTTTCCTCAGGGTAGGGCAGTCCAGAACTAGAGGGTATGGGTTTAAGATGAGAGGGGAAAGATATATAAGGGACATAAGGGACAACTAAGAGTGTGGTGTGGAATGAGCTGCCAGAGGAAGTGGTATAGGCTGGTACAATTACAGCATTTAAAAGGCATCTGGATGGGTATATGAATAGGATTGGTTTAGAGAGATATGGGCAAATGGGACTAGATTAATTTAGGATATCTGGTCAGTATGGATGAGTTGGACTAAAGGGTCTGTTTCCATGCTGAGCATCTCTATGATTCCTCAAAATTACGCTGCTCACACTAAAACAGACAGCACATCCACCACAGCTCTGTATCCAATATCTATGTGTTTTACTCTCTGAGTGCAATAGTTAATCCTCAGTGGAAATTGTTTTTAGGTGTTCAATTTAATTTCAATGTCATAACCTGCAACTTACTCATAACATTGAGTCTTAATTATGAGCATGGTCTCAAGACAGAGATATGAAGAAAAACAAGCAATAATTAAAGACTGTAATCTTTAAAGGCCAAATATTGCCTAATGTTCAAAGTGACACAGATGCGGGTGAACAAAATATCAGTTAAACCATTATTCAATATCTGTTTTTTTGTAAGAGATATAGTTACACAAAAATCTGTCAGATAGTGTTTGCTGCATATGTCAGTACTTGTTTTAATGCTGCAATGTACAAGTGGGTTATGACTCATCATTAGTGAAGATTCTGTAAGATAATCTTAATCTTAAACAATTTAATTGTTACAAATTCACGATGATCAGATCAACATATAAACATGAAACATTGCAATTACTCAGTAGAGCAAGCATGAAGAGTATTCCAACAGTGGGCAGAACTTCATTTCTGAGTTAAAAATCACACAACACCAGGTTATAGTCCAACAGATTTATTTGGAAGCACTAGCTTTCGGAGTGCTGCTCCTCCTTCAGGTGGTTCAGAGCAACGCTCCGAAAGCTAGTGCTTCCAAACAAACCTGTCGGACTATAACCTGGTATTGTGTGATTTTTAACTTTGTACACCCACGTCCAACACTGGCTCCTCCAAATCATTCATTTCTGAGATTAGTGTGGAGACAGGTTGTAAAGCAGGGGGGACATAACCTGGCCTCAGGGTGGGTTATGTTCTTTTAAGGTTATCTCATATTCAACACAAATAAAACGCCAAACATCAGTGTAGGCCAGCAGGACGTCCCAAAAGTCTTTCAGGTTCCAATTTCCAGGCGCCATTTTGAAAAGCCACCTAGACACCATTCTATACGGCCCAGAACCATAAGTAAACCATCACTCATCACCCCCCCCCCCAACCCATCCCTGCAGGTGTGAGAGG
Organism: Chiloscyllium plagiosum; assembly: GCF_004010195.1. NCBI lineage: Eukaryota > Metazoa > Chordata > Chondrichthyes > Orectolobiformes > Hemiscylliidae > Chiloscyllium > Chiloscyllium plagiosum. The sequence continues at coordinate 78,903,291 of NC_057723.1, forward strand.
TCAGCCCCATATTTTGCTGGTGAATGTCTGGGAGAGAAAGATGTGCTGTTTACATGGGATGGCAATTAGAATCCACGCCGTGTCATAAGGACTAGGAGCTGGAAGAGGCCATCTGCTCCAACATTCAATATGATAATGGCTGATCTTTTCGTGGACTCAGCTCCACTTCCCCGCCCTCTCACCGTAACCCTTAATTCCTTTACTGTTCAAAATTCTATCCCACTTCACCTTAAAAACATTCAGCGAGGTAGTCTCACTGAGCAGGGAATTCCACAGATTCACAATCTTTTGGGTGAATCCTCAACTCAGTCCAAAACCTGCTCCCCCTTTATTGTAAGGCTGTGCCCACTAGTTCTAGTTTCACCCGCCAGTGGAAACAATCTCCCTGCTTCTAAGTTATCTGTTCCCTAGTCACCAACACAGCCTGGACCAAAATAGCTGTGCTGATCAGTGCCCATTGGAAATGTCAAGAGAGAGTGGATCTTGTGCCTCAGAAGAAGGAATGATCTCCTGAGCACTGCCAGTATGAGTGGAACTGTCTGCTCAATGCTACATGGCTTCTGTGAAGTGCTTTGTACATTGGCCACTACACAGGACTATCACATTCATGATTGGGTGCTCGGCATCTCCATCAGATGCCTCATGTGTGGTTGGTGTCATTGCACGTATCCACGTTATAGTATTTGCAGCACTGTGCTGCTGCCTCACTCCCCTCAGCCAAGGGGTACATTTAAACCTCAGCAACAGCTACAGCACTCAGCAGCTCATGCTCACCAGCTCGTTGGCCTCTCCTCACAGCTTGAAGAAAGAGTAAACATCATATCACTCTGCAGCCAATGCTTGCTTGGAGCGATGACACCTCCACAACACGGCTTCACTATTATGATCAAGTGAAGGGAGGGCAAGGGGTCACAGATCTTCTCTGTATGCAGCCCCTCTTGCTCAGTTAAGGAGCGGTGATGATGAGAAGATATTGCTGCTGGATTAGTAAGCCAGAGACTTAAACCATAATAATCTTGGGGAGATAGACTCACATCCTGCCACAGCTGATGACCAGAAATCCATTGCTGATTGTTGGAAAAACCCATCTGGTTCACTCATGTTCTTTAGGGAAGGAAACTGCCACCCTTATCTGGCGTGGCCTACATGTGACTCCACACCCACAGCAATATGGTTAACACTTAACTGCTCTCTGGACAATTAGGAACGGGCAATAAATGCTGGCCCTGGGTTAGAGTGGTGCTGGAAAAGCACAGCAGGTCAAGCAGCATCCGAGGAGCAGGAAAATCCTGATGAAGGGTTTTTGCCTGAAACATCGATTTTCCAGTTCCTCAGTTGCTGCCTGACCTGCTGTGCTTTTCCAGCACTACTCTAATCTAGACTCTGGGTTCCAGCATCTGCAGTCCTCACTTTTGCCTAATAAATGCTGGCCTGGCTAGTGACGTCCTCATCCCGTGAATGAATGAAATACAACTGATGGGGGAATATGATTTTCAGATAGGTTGTACACCCCAACATGTGACTATTACATGATTGGCTGATACCAATGTACATGGAATTAAATCTTGGGTCAGCATTTTGAGTGCTGGGGCAATCGTTGGCTCCAGCTGCCATCAGAAATGGGGTGGGGCAGTTAAATGGCAAGATTTCTGTTCCTATACATTCTTTTCCTATGATATGATGATTGTGGTTCTTTCGAAAGCAGTGGCTGTGGTTTATGATATATCATCGCATGCGTAGGAGGCATCACATGACAACATGAACTTTCAGACTTTGCATCATCAGTTTTCTTAAAACTTTCCTCTCATGTCCTGAAGACACTGTCACTGGAAACTGCAGCCAGGGTATGTTCACCCCATCCCACACCTCTGCAATTCATCCAAATAAATAATCTTCCTGGAAAGGATGTCAAGCAAAGGTTAGCAACTTAAAATCAGCTGAAGTGGCACTATATCAAAACCTGATTCTGCCCTCACCCAACATCCAAACAGGCTAACTACACCGGACAAAGTACCCGACAGCTCTCAGGTTCGGAAAGATTGACTCATTATTCCCATTTTTAACTTAAGGATGCTAAGGTCAATGGTATTACCTTAACCATTGGCTCAGTTATGATCAGCTAAATTAATAACAGGTCAGAAATCAAATCTAGAACCTTCCTGTCCTGAATGTAAAAGGACTCATTCTACAACAATTTAACACAAAAACAGATATGCCCATATTTCCTAACCACACAAATATATGTTTCTCTGGTTACCTTAACAATAACAAAACATGGCAAGTTGCTTAAACAGTTGAATGTGGAGCACTAATGTGATGGGAGTTGCAATGTTCTACAATTTGCGTTCATTATTCTAAACAGTACCCTCCAAGTATTTCACAACATAATAATGGGAGGAGACTTAGAACATTGTGTTATTATTTCACATAATATTGTTACTTCCTTTAGTAAAAAATAAGTGTTGATTAGTGCTGTTACTACATTGGTCTCAATTTTCAATCTTTTATTGCTCTCTGTTCTATGAAACAATTTCAATTTCAATTTTATGATCAGCTCCTTTTCCTTTCCTCAGCAAACTGAACGCTCTAAGCATTTCCTGACTTCCTGCACCTCTCTGGGAGTGTTGTCAGAACTGGAATTCAGTTTTTGAACTTTCTTTGTATGACCTGAGGTTTTAATAGGAAGATCAGACCTATGGTTTCTGCTCTCTTATTCAGTCAAGAGGGTACAGTTTTCTAAACGGGAAAAGCTTCAGGAATGTGAAGTACAAAAGGAGTAAGGAGTCCTAGTTCAGGATTCTCTTAAGATTAACATGCAGGTTCAGTTGCTAGTTAGGAAGGCAACTGCAATGTTAACATTCATTTCAAGCAGGCTAGAATACAAGAGCAGCAATGTGCTGCTAAGGCTGTATAAGGCTTGAACCCTGGGTTCAAGTCCCACCTACACCAGAGGTCTGTAGTAGCACCTGCAAACAGGTTGATTAGAAGATATCAGTAAAGAGGGGGCACTGTGGAGCACTACTAATGTCCCTGTCTCTGGGCCAGAAGGTCCAAGTTTCAGTCCCATTTACCAAGGAGATGTGTCTTAACACGACCGATCGGCGCAACATCGAGGGCCGAAGGGCCTGTACTGCACTGTATTCTTCTATGTTCTATGTTCTAATAGGTTATTTAAAGAGAGCATTTTGTAAAGGGGGAACTGGGAAAAGATGGAGTATCATAACGTTGAACAAGCCTTGTAAACTCTGTTCAAGGGAAAGTTTTGTGTTTTAACATTCAACCTTGGGTCCTGTTCCCATTGATTGTGAAATTGACAAAATAATCTCAGCGGGACATATCTTTTTTCTGAGCTACCATATCTTTTATCACTGGCTTCCTGCAAGTTACAAAGATGCTCCAGAGGTCACATACACTACAGTCCAATGTCGAAGTAAAGTTAACCTGGCAATGTCAATCTCAAGTTAGCTTCCATCACCACTTCAAAAACAAAAAGAGTTAGAGTCTCCAGAGAGTTTATTCTTACCTCATTGATTCAGCATCTCATAGTTATGTGCAATATTGAACTTATTTTTTGTTAAATCCCTAGATATTTTGTAACCCTAACTCATCTTAAATTATTTGTTTAAATTCTCCTTTAGTAACCTCTAACCATTGGAAATTGTAACTTTCAGCGGGAAGTCACAAATACAATGACAACCAGCTATGTTTAGTCCTATCTCCTCAGCCCACAATGTACCCGCTCTACTATAAGTAAATAATGTAAATTGGCTGCTGTCTGGTTTGAAGCTGAGCAATAGTTATTGTTGTCATAATGATTCAATTGTAAAACACCCTTAAATATGTTTGATGTTATCTGCATAACAATGATACCAAAGTTATATGAGTACAAGATACCTAAATACATCATTTCACTGTTTGACTTTATTTATTGTTTCACGAGCACTACAAGTAATTTATGTGTGGATGCAGAAAATGTGGTTAGGACTTTTAATGAGTACTTGTCTTCATACAAGAGGGGGATGAAGAAGATACTCCAGTTATAAAGGGGAGTTGTGCAAAATATTAGATGCATTTTGTAATAATATTCTTGTGTGGTCTAAATGTAACAGAAATATACCTAAGTGTCTCAGTGTTCTTTTATGCAGAGAGTTGTGAAGGCATGGAATGCATTGCCAGCTGTGTTGGTGGAGGCAGAGTCATTGGGGACATTTAAACCACTGCTGGACATGCACATGGATAGCAGTGAGTTGAGGGATGAGTAGGTTAAGTTACTATATTTTACATTAGGATTAAATCTCGGCACAACATCGTGGGCCAATGCTGTATGCTGTACTTTTCTATGTTCTATATTCTATATAGTACCTCATTCCAAAGGTGATAATACAACATCAGAATACATAAGGAAGTACTAGTGGACCTGACCTCCTTGAAGGTGGATAGGTCCGCAGGGCTGGATGAACTTCTCCCACGCTGTTAAAGGAAGAAACATAGGATGCTGTGAAGATCATTTCCAATCTATACTAGAAACCAGGGTGGTGACGGACAATTGAAAATCTGCAAATGTTAAACTGGGTGCCAGGGATAAGCTAAATAATTAAAGGCTGGTCAGGAAAACTTTGATGTTGGGCAAATTACTAGAATCAATTCTGAGAGACAGGATAAACTATCACTGAAAAAGACTTGGATTAGTCAGGGATAGGCAGCAGTGGGGTTTTCTAGGGCTCAGTACTGGACCTTACTGTTTGTGGGGTACTTAAATGATTTATCTTAAATGTATGGGGTTTGATCAAGGTGTTCATGGATGACACAAAAATTGCCGCAATGATAAATAGTGAGGAACATAGCTATAATCTGCAAGAGGATACCAATGGCCTGGCCACCTGGGCAGAGAATGGCAAATCCAATTCAGCCTGGAAAGGTATGAGGTAATGCGCGAGGACTAAAGGATTATACTTTGAATTATAGGTTCCTGGAAAATAGAGGATCAGTGGGACCTTGGTGTGTATATCCACAGATCCCTGAAGGTAGGAGGACAATTTAGATAAGGTGGTTAGGAGGTTTTTTTAAGGAAAAGCAATGCCTTAATAAATGAACTTTTTTTTTGTAAATATATTTATTAGCAAATTTTTTTAACTTTACAAACATATAAAATTATTGAAAAATACAAATATCAGTATAATAAAAAGAAAAAAAGCACAAGTTACAATACAAGTACCGTCTACTAACTACTAACCTACCCTATAATATAAAACAAACCCTAACACTGTGCAAAGCAACACCAAAAAAGAAAAGCAAAAAAAAACAAAAAATACACAAAATACAGGACAGTTATGCTCGGTGCAAAGCTCCCAAACAAAGGAATGGGAGCATTGTATATATACCAGTATTAACTCAGGAGACCCTCTCCAGGGCCCAGGCCTTGACAAACCTAACCATCCTGTTTAAATAAACACCCTAGTTAAGGTAACTGTCAAATCTATATCCAAAAAACTCAAGTAGGGCTGCCATGTCTTATAAAAATGGCCAGTTGTGTGGTGCACCATGTTTGTAAAAAACGTCCAAGGGAATGTGCCCCATAATTAATTTCTGCCATCCCAGCAAGCCTGGCGGGTTCTCAGACTCTTCCGTGCACAGTATGCAAGAATATTAAATAGTTTCTTCCCATGCCCGTCTAAAGATGGTAAGTTCGGTAGATCTAAGAGGAGAGATATTGGGTCTCCTTTGACTTCAGTCCTCAATACCCTCCCTATCTCTCCTGCCACAGCGCTCCAATAAACATGGAGCCTGTGACATGTCCAGAAGCAATCGGTAAGAGTACCTACCCTACCCTTATTTTACATTTGGGGCACACTGAAGATGCCCCTTTTTTAAACTTCACCAGACGGTCTGGTGCCAGATGAGCCCTGTGCAGAACTTTTAACTGCGTAGCCCATGTCCTATTACAGATTGAGATAAGTTCTCCCATGTTTCAGAAGAGATCTCCACTCCCAGCTCTTGCTCCCAGACCTCACATAACCGGTTAATATCCTGCCAGGCCCTGCCACCCAGCAGGTGATAGAGGGCACTAACTAAAAGGGTGCTTGTGGAGTGTAGTCTTCTTCTGGATGAAATCCCTAACCTGAAAAAAATGGAAACGTTCTCTGCTGGGCAACCCATATTTGCGGCTCAGTTGCTCAAAAGACATCATAATCTCTCCCTCAAACAAGTCTCTCAAACTAGAAACTCCTCGGTGCCCATAGTTTGAACCCTGAGTCCATCATCCCTGGTTGGAACCCTGGCATGGCACAACTATAGGTGTAAGTGGCAAAGTCTTGGATAAACAACCCTCACTCTGACGCATCGCCCTCCATGCCTTGATTGTACTAATGAGGAGAAAGTGAGGGCTGCAGATGCTGGAGATCAGAGCTGAAAATGTGTTGCTGGAAAAGCGCAGCAGGTCAGGCAGCATCCAAGGAACAGGAGAATCGACGTTTCGGGCATAAGCCCTTCTTCAGGAATGAGGAAAGTGTGTCCAGCAGGCTAAGATAAAAGGTGTACTAATGACAAAGGGGTTCCGGCAGTGGTTCATAACTGTCCTCATCTTATCCATGAACAACAGGTTAATAAGAGGACACTTTGCCTGGCAGGCCTCGATATCCAGCCATATTGAGTTTGGATCGTTACCGACCCAATCACAGACAAAGGACAACAGGGAACTCAACTGATACCTCCTGATGTCTGGGAAATCAACTCCTCCCCCTCCATGAGGCAACTGCAATTTACTAAGTTTGATGAGGGGCCGCCCACGATGCCACCCCATAAGCTTCCACAGCGTTGACCTGGGAAACATTATAGAGAGCGTACGCATGGGATAAAGCAAACGAGGAAGAACATTCATCTTAATGAGAGATATTCGGCCCAGCCATGAAATTGAAAGAGCCTCCCATCTATAAAGATCTCGCCTAATATTGTTAAGCAAGTGAGCAAAGTTAGTCTGAAATAACAGATCAAACTTGGGGGTAATAAAAATGCCCCCTGCCCGTGACCACTTAAAAGGGAACTTAGGGCCACCTTCAACTTCTGGCACATCCTTAAGTTTCCCCAAAGGCATAGCCACCGACTTTGCAAAGTTAATCTTATATCCTGAAATAGCCCCAAATGAATTGATACATTGTATCAAATGGGGTACGGAGGTGATCGGGTTCGATAAAAACAGAAGGACATCATCCGCGTACAGTGCAATCTTGTGTGCCCTCGATCCCACTTCCAGAGCAGCTATGTGGATGTTCTGACCAATGGCGTCTTCCAGCGGCTCTATCACCAACATAAACAACAGCGGTGAGAGGGGGCAGCCTTGCCGACTACCCCTACCAATCCTAAAATTCCCAGACTTCACCCCATTGGTGATGAATGCAGCCAGAAGGTGGTGATATAAAACCTCCACCCACCTAGCAAAGACCCCACCCAAACCAAATTGTTCTAAGACATAAAAAAGATACAGCCATTCCACCCAGTCAAATGCTTTCTCTGCATCTAAGGAAATCACCAACTGCTGAATCAATCATTGCTGACAAACTTGGACCACATTCAACAACCTTCTAATATTATTAGAGGACCTACGGCCCCTTATAAAGCTTGTCTGGTCCTCTTCAATAATATGGGGCAACACCCTTTCCAATCTCAGCGCCAGGATCTTGGACAGAATCTTGAAATCTGAATTTAATAGAGAGATGGGCCTGTATGAGGCACAATCCTCAGGAACCTTCCCCTTCTTAAGAATTAAGTAAATATTAGCTTCTCTCAAAGATGGTGGTAGGCTTTTGTGCATATATGAGTGATTGTACATCTCCAACATCGGCCCTGACAGAATCCCTGTAAACTCCTTATAAAACTCACCCGGAAGACCATCAGGGCCAGGCGCTTTCCCACTCTGAAGTTGCCTGGCTGCCTCCTGTATTTCCTGAGCCGGCAAGGGGGCATTAAGGAGAGAGGCCTGTTCCAAGGTTACCCTGGGAGGTCCAAGGTCTTAAAAAAGGTCTCCATTTTAGCCCTCCTGTCCTCACAACCTTCAGAGTAAAAGCTCTGAAAAGCCTCATTAATCTTTTTAGCATCATATGTAAGGACCCCGGTGCTGTCTCTGATTGCAGTAATGGATTGGGGAGCATGCTTTTACCTAGTCAGGAAAATACTTCCCTGGCCTATTCCCATATTCAAACAGCCTTTGACTAGCAAAAGCAAGTTCTTTCTTTGTATTTTGTGTCAGTATTGAATTCAAGGCAGCCCAGAGAGTCGTGATCCGCTGTAGCTTAGTCACCGAAGGCTGCGCAAAATGTGCCGCCTTGGCAGCTTTCAACCGCGTCTCAAGTAGATGCTGCTGTTCCTCCTTCTCTGTCGTTTCCGGCTTGCCGAATAGGAAATAGCTAAACCCGTAGCAAAGGCCTTAGCAGTCTCTCACAGCATAGACGGACTATTAGCCATGCCTGAGTTGATAGTCAAGAATTCCTAAAACTCCTTCAAAAAGTATTCCACAAATTTGGAATCCTTAAGGAGAAAAGGGTCCAAACACCAGTGCCGGGTAGAGTGAAGACATCTCCAAATATCCACCAGCCCCAACTCCTCGCATATGTCAACCACCTGCTTGGCCTGCAAAGAAATAGTTGGGGGCCCACAAGGCATCCTGTCCACTGTCGGATCCAAAAGACAATTAAATCCCCCCCTATAATAATGTGCCGTGTTCCAAAAGCACTCAACTTAGAGAAAACACGAATCAAAAATTTGAGAGGATGCGCTGGAGGACAGTAGACATTTAAAATGCCATATTCCTCCCCATGTATCAGGGCTTTAAGTATCACAAACCGTCCCTGCTCATCTTTCACCTGCTCTAATAATGTGAATGGAAGATTTTTCTGGATAAGTACCCCACTCCCCTACTTTTAGTAGTAAAGGATGAAAAGAATACCCGGTCACAACCCCCCTGTTGTAATTTCAGGTGTTCCCCATCATCTAGATGGGTTTCCTGCAACAAAGCGATATCAACCCTTTCCCCCTTAAGGCGAGAAAGCACTTTTTTCCTTTTAACAGGCAAATGACTTCCCTTAATGTTCCAGGTGCACCATTTAATAAGACACTTAGCCATATCCCCTTTCAGAGACTGTTGAACCCCTTGGAGGGAGAACCCTGCTTACAAAGCGCCAAGCATAAGTAAATAAAGACTCAGAATCAAAGAACTATATCTACAAAAACTACTCTATTATAACTATAAACAACTATTACTACCAAAAAAACGACAGAAAAAAAAACAACAATAAAACCTTGAATGGAAGACTCTTCCCCCTTCCCATAGGGGGCACTCATCCTACCCAACCCCTCCTTCACAGCTCCTTCAAACCCAGACTGTGCCCCAACCTTAGGCCAGAAAAAAAAAACAAGGAGATGATCCTTAAATCAACAGAAAAAAGACAAAGTCAGGATGAGCACTCCACCCATCCCTGGCTTCATGTCACCCCTACTTGTGACTAAAAGAGAAACAGAACAAACAAAATCAAAAGGGGGAGAGACAACAAAGAACAGCCACAAAATTTCCCATCAGAAAATCCAGTTATTAAAAAAAAGGAACAACTTATTCCAAGGTCTTATCCCCCCTTTCCAAAAAGGAAATTATTAGGGAGAAAGAAAGGAATTTTAAAAAAAGGGAAAACATGGGGAAAGATAGAAAAGAGAACAAACATTAACCGTATTCTTCAGGCCAATCCGTCAATTTTAAAGTGTTCACAAAGTTTTTAGCCTTATCCGCCGAGTCAAAAGTATAAACTGAGTCCTCGTGGCTGAAATGGAGCACTGCGGGGTATCTCATGGAGTACAAGATGCCCAGGTTCCTCAGCCTCTTTTTAACTTCATCAAAGGATTTCTTCTTTCGAATTACAGCTGCAGAAATATCCTGGAAAAACATGATTTTTGACCCCTTTTACAGTAGTGCCTGCGGATCTTTTCCCAGGGATCTAGAAGCTTCTATGACTTTTTGCTTGTCCTTATATGAGTGGACGTGCACTAGGACCGAGCAGGGGCACTGCACTGGGCCTGACCTGTGCCCTGTAAACCGATACGCCCTTTCAATCTGCAACCTGCTGGACTCTATTAGATTAGATTAGATTAGATTACTTACAGTGTGGAAACAGGCCCTTCGGCCCAACAAGTCCACACCGACCCGCCGAAGCGAAACCCACCCATACCCCTACATTTACCCCTTACCTAACACTACGGGCAATTTAGCATGGTCAATTCACCTGACCTGCACATCTTTGGATTGTGGGAGGAAACCGGAGCACCCGGAGGAAACCCACGCAGACACGGGGAGAATGTGCAAACTCTACACAGACAGTCACCTGAGGCGGGAATTGAACCCGGGTCTCTAGCGCAGTGAGACAACAGTGCTAACCACTGTGCCACCGTGCCGCCCACGGTGTGAAGGCCCAAACACTTCGGCAGTCAGATTTCAAAAAAACTGACTGGCTGCTCACCTTCCTCACTTTCAGGGAGCCCGACAGTTCGGAGATTTATCCTCCGACCTCGATTTGAAGTCGTTGATATGGTTTCGCAAGGCCCGCATCTCTCGCTCCAGTACCTGGATCCGACTGGATGAGGAGTCCATCGCAGCTTCCGAGGCCTTAGTTCGACCCTCCACCTCCTCCAGGTGGCCCTGGATCTCCTACTCGTGCTTCTGCAGCATGGATGCGATAGGTTGGACCTGGGCACGAATCTCCCCACGGATGTCCTCAATCGCAGCCCCAACTTTCAAGGGAAGTCTCTCCATCGCTGCAGCCAATTCCTGTGAGTCTGTCAGTTCCCTTGGGGGGGGGGTGTTCAGGAGAGGCTGCTGCTGCTGCAATCTCTGATGTGGTAGGTGCTGCAGGGGAGTGTCCTCCCTGCTGCTGTTTGCTCGCTCCTTTTCCCTTTGGCATCCTTCCCACTCCCAAATATTAACAAATATGTGTTCTGTAAGACTTTAAACTAATAATTCCACCACATAAGTTGGCCAGGGATGGCAAAAAAACACCAGTATACCTTGGCTGTTAGACAGAGCTGTTCACAGCAGTTCTACAGAATCACTGCCATCTTACCGAGTCCCGAACTGTTTTTTTTTGAGTAAGTAACAAGGAGGATTGATGAAGTTGGAGCAGTAGATATTGTCTAAGTGGATTTCAGTAAGGAATTTGACAAGGTCAAAATGGCAAGCAGATCAGAAAAGTAAAAAGTAAAAAGCTGTTGTGATTCAGGAAAATGTGGTGAGCTAGGTCAGAATCAGTTCACTGACAGGAAATAAAGAGTAATAGTCAAGGGATATTACTGCAAATGGTAAACAGTTTCCATGGTGCTCCACAGTGCTCAGTGTTGGGTCTCTCCATGTTTGTTGCATACATTATTGATTTGGATTTATATCTCGAGGGGATAATGGGGAAATTTGCGGATGACGCAATAATTGGCGATACAGGTGGCCAGATGTCTTTCCCTTAAGGGGACATTAGTCAAGGCCTTCAGCAATACATGTACAAGGATTGCCTTAGCAATGGTAACTAATGAAGATAAAATCAATTAAATAGATGACTTATTCAGATAATTGCATATCATTCTTAATGTAATGGTTTAATTCATTGTCTGCATTACAATACCTTAAATGAAAGGTAGTACTCTGACAGTAACTGAAGGGGGAATCTTCAATAATGTGAGACATAGTAAGAAAATTCAGAAAGTTAGATGAGATATGACAGCTTCTTGGCATTCAAAGTGAAAAGTCCCATTTAACCACAAATGAGATGGCAAAATGAAATTCTCACTAGTGAGTCGGGATTATTTGCATGCATTAACATCTCATTATTATTGAATCCCATATCATTTCCAAATAATAACCCCAGCCTATCCAATCTTTCCTCATAGTTCAGATCCATCAGCCCACGCAGCTTCCCGGGATGTCTCCTTTGCATCCTCTCACGTGCTATCACATCCTTCCTACAATGTGGTCAGTAAAACTGCACGCAGTATTCAGCTGTGACCTAAACAGCTTTTGATATAGTTCCAACATAACCCTATTGCTCGTGAATTCCAAGCCTCAACTAATAAAGACATGTATCCCAAATGCCCTCCTTACCACTTTATCTAATTGACCTGCTACCTTCAGGGATCTGTGGATATGTGCACCATGGTCCCACTGATTTTCACTACTTTCCAGGATCCGAAATCTCTGAGTGTAATCCCTTTCCTTGTCATACCTCAACAAGTACATTACCTCACACATTTCCATTTGCCACCGCTCTGCCCCACTGACCAGTCCAGTGCTATCCTCCTACAGCTGTATTCCTCACTGTTTACTAACACCTTCGTCATACCCCATAAATGTACGTTTAACCATTAATGTACACCATAAACAGCAAGGTCCCCAATACCAAACCCTATGAAACCCCACAGGAAACAGACGTCCAGTCACAGAAACATCCCCCTACATGACCATCTGATTTCTCTTTCAGCCAGTTCTGGATCCAATGTGCCACTTTTGAGCTTCCTACGTGTGGTTTTTAAATGTAGGAGAAACACAGCATGAATGGGTGGCATCAGCTCACACAGACCCAGAGTTTTGCTCTCAGTTTGGGTTTGGAGTTGACTGCTGAAGCTGATAGGTAGGCTCTCTGTGTTTGCTAATGCAAAAACTTGAGTTCTCTCTCTGCTACAAGATTGTTTCTTTCGGTGTTATAATCTCCTCCAGTCCAGGAGGAAGGAAATGAGGAAAACCTGTTTTGCTGAATTTGCCTTTGCCAAGGGTGTGTTTATGGGACGCTGCTGTATTGGAAGAGTTGATGAGTAGTAGCTAAATAATATATTATTTCAATAAGTATTCCAATAAAGTTGTGGCAATTCTTCTTTTCTGTTTATATTTTAACTGTGTTGTAAGAATGAACTGTGCTTTGCTTAAAGCCTAGCAGTGGACCAATCAAGTCACATCTGGAACACAGCACTTGCCTTCAAATAAAATAAGAAATTAGGATCTAGGCCAGGAGTGGGGAACTGCGGCCTTCTAGGCCATCGTGTGTGGCCTTTTGAATGAATCCAAATTTTGCAGAACAAATCTTTTATTTTTCATTAATATGTTTTTTACATCCTTTATTATTTTTATTTTAATCTTAAAATGATGTATTTAAAATATAATGTGACTCTAGAATGTAAGTTATCTTCCCCGCCTGACTGGCGCCACTACCGCCTGAGGCTGGTTGGCGAGAGCCTGTGGGTATCCTGTACGCCAGTGTTTATCAACTTATGACAACAGTGCATGTGGCTTTACATTTGAAGTGAAATTTGAGAATAGTTACACAGTCTAACCTTATTAACATTTATATAATTGAAGTTTCTTGGATGCGGCCCTATTAGATTACAACTAACATAATGCGGCCTTCCAACATGAAAAGGTTCCCCACTTCTGGTCTAGGCTATTTCCTTGATAGGGTTTGGTCTGGTCCATAACAGCACATCAAATGCATTGCTCTCATCAACACTCCTAGTTACCTCCTTAATAGATTTGTTCATATTTGGCGAACACAATCTTCCCTTAACAACTCTACGCTGCTTACTCCTGGTGTTCCACCTCACTGGGCCAGTCTGCTGGAAATCAAACCCTACTATTCCCAGTTCACAAACAGGAATTGCTGCTGAAACTCAGCAGGTCTGGCAACATCTGTGGAGAGAAAGCAGAGTTAACATTTCAGGTTGAGAGATCCTTCTTCAGAACTGACCTTTTGAGACTCTCCAACAATTTCTGTTTATGTTTTTGATTTCCAGCATTTATAGTTTTTCGGATTTCCAACTATTTCCAGAGTTGTCAGAAATGTAAAAGTTTTATGAAGTACACAGAATTCCTCAGCTCACCTGTTTATAGACAGAGTCAAGAGTGTGGTGCTGGAAAAGCACAGCAGGTCAGGCAGTATCCGAGGAGCAGCAAAATCAACGTTTCGGGCAAAAGCCCTTTATCAGGAATGGAGCCTCATTACTGATGAAGGGCTTTTGCCCGAAACATCGATTTTCCTGCTCCTCGGATGCTGCCTGACCTGCTGTGCTTTTCCAGCACCACACTCTTGACTCCAATCTCCAGCACTCTCAGTTTCACCTAGAGTCAATAGAGTGCCTGGAGTGAGCTGGGAATGTCCTCAATTCCATTCCTGGAGAGTACTTGCATTGTCCCCTGATTTTTTTAAAATTTAACCTATTTTATCCGAATCAACCTGTTCAGAGATGTTATTGCACAGCTTTGGTGAGATATGAACCTGTCCAGATTCCTGATATGAACAGTCTCCCACACTAGGGGCATGACACTACCACTGCACCATACATGGGCTTCATTTAAATACCCATAGTGCACTGAGATTGTCCTGTGAGTATATCCTTGCAATGTCCTGAATTAAGTATGTGCAGTATACAGTGATTATACTCAAGTAAATACCTACAGTGGACTGGGATTGACTAGAATTAAATACTAGCATTGAGCTGAGATTGTTCTAACTTAAATTCCTTCAGGTAACAAAGATTTTCCTGATCTAAATACCAGCAGTGTGCTGGAACTGTCATGAAATCAATATGATTAGATTAAATTCCCTATAGTGTGGAAACAGGCCCTTCAGCCCAACAAATCCACACTGACCATCCGAAGAGCAACCCACCCAGACCCATTCCCCTACATTTACCCCTGCATCTAACACTATGGGTGATTTAGCATGGCCAGTTCACCTAACCTGCACATTTTTGGGCTGTGAGAGGAAACCGGAGCAAAGCCACGCAGACACGGGGAGAATGTGCAAACTCCACACAGACCGTTGCCCGAGGCGGAAATTGAACCCGGGTCCCTAGTGCTATGATGCAGCAGTGCTAACCACTGAGCTACCATGCCGCCCAATGTGCTAGGATTATGCTGAATTAACTATTTCCACTGCATTTTGATTCTGTTGTGTTGTGCTGGGATATTCCAGAAATAAATTTCAGCTGTGCACTGCACTAATTTAAATGCATGCAGAGTGCTGGGACTGTGCTGAATTAAGTACCAACAGTGTGCTGAACTGAATTCATGTTGAGCACTGGCTTAGTCATGAACTAAATTGGTTCATGCGTTAAGATAGTTCTGAATTAAATACCTACCACGTGCTGGAATCGTCCTGACTTAACAACCTGCTGTGAGCTTGCAATCTCCTGAACTCCCTGTGTTGTGAATACTCTAAACTACATTAGTGCAGTGGGTTAGTCCTACACTCAGTAGCTGCAGTGGACCAGAATTGCCTTAATTTAAACTTTTCCAGTGCACTGGGATTGTTCTGAATAAATACCTGTCATTCAGTCACATTCTTCTGATGTAAATACCAACAGTGCACAGGACAGTCCTGCAGTGTCCGGAATTAAATTGGTCAGGTGCAGTGGGTTAGTCCTGAATACCTAAAGTGCTTTGCAACTGCTGTGAATTAAACACCAGCAAAGTGCTGGGCTTGCCCTGAATATTCTGGATTTAAAACTGCAGTGCCTTGGAACAGTTTGAGTTAAATATTTTGAGTGTGCTGGTACAGTTCTGTATCCAGAAACCTCGGTGTCCAGGGATTGTCCCAAATTATAATCCTGTAGTGCACTAAGATTATACTGAATTAACTGCCAGCAGTGCACTGAGGCAGCCCAGAGTTAAATATCTGCGGTACACTGTGGATGTACTGAACTAAATTGCAGCAATGCACTGGGATTATCTTGAAGTCAATACCTGCAGCATGTTGTGAATATAAATTCCTTTACTGCATTGGGTTAGTCCAGATTAAATATCTCCAGGCTGTTCAGATGGAGTTGAGTTACATTCCCTGTAGTGTCCTAGATATGGCTCTGTATTCACTACCTGCTGTGTGCTTGCTTTCTCCTGAATTTAAATCCTGCAGTGCACCGGCACTGGACTAATGAGCAGCAGTATGCTCACATTCTCCTGAATGAAGTATCTGGGTCCCTCCTGAATGAAAAAGCTACAAAGTGCTGAGAGTATCCCGACATAGTTACCTCCAGTGCGCTGACACGGTCCTGAGCTAAATCCTGCAGTGTGTTCCAAATGACCGGAATTACATTCCTGAGGTTTAGTCCGGAATTAAACAGCTGCGGTTCAATCTGACAGTCCTGTGATAAATGCTGACAATGCGACTATCCTGAATTCAATGCCAGCAGCGTACCCGAATAGTCCTGAATGAATAGCTGCACCGTGCTGGAATTTTCCTGAATTAACTCTGCAGCGTGCTCACATTTTCCTGAATTAAATACCTACAGTCTATCAGGACTGTCCTGAACTAAATTCCTCTGGCACACCGGGTTACCCCTGAATTAAATATTAACTGAACATACATAACTATCTGCAGTGCACTGAGACAGCCTGGAGTTACATACCTACAGTGCATTGTGAATGTCCTGAGTAAAATGCCAGCATGTACTGGGATTGTCCTGAATTAATTACCTGCAAAGCCCCAGTGGTGTCCTTTATTAAATTCCCGCATTGTCCTGGATTAAAGAACCAAGGTGCGCAGGGACTGATCCGCATTAATACCTGCAGTTCGATTGGAATACCCTGAATTAAATTCGTGTAGTGCTGCAGGTTAGTCCTGAATTAAATGACTGCAGTGCACGGAAACGGTCCTGAATTAAATATCTGCAGAGCTTTGTGACTGTCCTGAAGTGAATACCAGCAATGTGCTGAGATCGTTCCCACATAAATAGCTGGTTTGTGCTAGAACTGTCCTGAATTTAATTCCAGTGGTGCACTCGCTTCGTCCTGAATTAAATTCCTACAGTGTTTTGTGACAATCCTGAATTAAATGGCAGCAGAGAGCAGGGTTTCCCCTTAATCAAATACCCACAACACTGTCACTTTCTCCAGAATCACATACCAACAGTAATTTGAGACTCTCTTGAATTAATTACCTGCAGTGCACTGCACTCTTCTGAATTAAATTCCTGCCGGTAGGAGCTCGAGCTGAGTTATATAACCGCAGTGAGGCGAAAACATCCCGACGCACTGTCGGTATTTACTTCAGCACAGTCCCAATGCAGGACAGGATTTCAATCTGATCCAGTCCCAGAACACTGCAGGATAGTTCCAGCACAGTGACAAGTGTTAAGCCAGTCCCAGGGCACTGCTGACATTTCAATCAAAATACCCTGCAGGTATTAAATATTGGTCTCCATTTCACAGGGAATTGGCTGTATTAAAAAGTGGAAGTTGTTGCTAAAACTACACAAGGCCTCACGCTGTGAACTGGGGAGTTGACGGCCTGGGGGTATTATCATTCGACTTTCAATTGAAGGGCTTTTGCCCGAAACGTCGATTTTGCTGAAGCTCCTCGATGCTGCCTGAATTGCTGTGCTCTTCCAGCACCATTGATCCAGAATCTGGTTTCCAGCATCTGCAGTCATTGTTTTTACCTTTTCAATTCAGAGACCTAGCAATATCCTGGGGGTGAGGGTTCAGATCCTGCAGAAGGTGGAAAGTAAATAAGTAAAAATCTGGAGTAAAGTGTCTAATGACGGTTGTTGGGGGTAAAACCCATCTGGTTTGCTGATATCCTTTAGGGAGGGAATCGGCTATCATTATCGCGTCTGGGCTACATGTGACTCCAGACCCACAGCAATGGGGTTGACTCTTAAATGTCTTCTGAAAAAGGCATTCCTGATGAAGGGCTTTTGCCCAGAACATCAATTTTCCTGCTCCTCGGATGCTGCCTGACCTGCTGTGCTTTACCAACACCATTCTAATCTTGACTGCCTTCTGAAAAAGCCTAGCAAACCAATCAGTTCCAGGCCAGCAACAGATGGGTAATAAATGCTTGGCAACCAGTGGGCACCCACATGCTACACACTTCCAAAACAAAGTTTTGGGCCCCTTGTACCCTGGCATTGGAGGAGTCCAGAGAAGGTTCAGTCAGCTGATTGCAGATATGAACAGAAGGTCTCATGAGGAGAGGTTGAGTAGGTGGGGTTTATACTCATTGGAGTTGAGAGCAATGAGAGAAAAATTGGCACATAAGATTCTTAGGAGGATTTGACAGGGTCGATGTGGAAAGTTTGTTGCCTTTTCTGGGAGAGTCTAGGACCAGAGAGCATCATCCCAGAATAAGGGGTCACACATTTAAGGCCGAGATGAGCAGGAATATCATCTCTCAGGTAGTTGTGAATTTGTGAAATGCTTCACTGCAGAACATTGGAGAGGTTGTATCAGTCAATATATTCAAATCTGAGATAGGCAGATGGTTTTAGATTAGATTACAGTGTGGAAACAGGCCCTTTGCTCAACAAGCCCACACCGACCCGCCGAAGCGCAACCCACCCAGACCCATTCCCCTACATTTACCCCTGCACCTAACACTACTGGCAATTTAGCATGGCTAATTCACCTAACCTGTACATTTTTGGATTGTGGGAGGAAGCCGGAGCAAACCCACGCAGACACTGGGAGAATGTTCAAACTCCACACAGAGAGTCACCCAAGGCTGGAATTGAACCTGGGAGGCAGCAATGCTAACCATTGAGCCACCGTGCTGCCCTTAATCAGTAAGGGAATCTAGGGTTGTAGGGAAAAGGCAGGGAAGTGGAATTGTGAGTTATTAGATCATCCGTGATCTCATTGAATGGTGGAGCTGACTTGATGGGCTGAATAGCCTACATCTGCTGCTATGATTCATGGTCTTTTAGCTACACAGCATAATAAAGCAGGTGAAATGTGGCTGGAAAGATGGTGCAGGGGGATGTTGCCAGGATTGGAGGGTTTGAGCAGTAGGGAGAGGCTGAATAGGCTGGGGTTGTTTTCCCTGGAGCGTCGGAGGCTGAGGGTGACCTTATAGAGGTTTATAAAATCATGAGGGACATGGATAGGGAAAATAGGCAAGGTCTGTTTCCCAGAGTAGGGGAGTCCAAAACTAGAGGGCATAGGTTTAAGATGAGAGGGGAAAGATTTAAAAGGGAATTGAGGGGCAACATTTTCACACAGAGGGTGGTGTGTGTCTGGAATGAGCTGCCAGAGGAAGTGGTGGAGGCTGGTACAGTTACAGCATTTAAAAGACATCTAGATGGGTACATGAATAGGAAGGGTTTAGAGGGATATGGGCCAAATGCTGGCAAATGGAATTATATTAGGTTGGGATATCTGGTCAGCATGGACGAATAGGACTGAAGGGTTTGTTTCTGTGCTGTATAACTCTGTGGCTCTATATGCAATTCAGAATGGACTCAGTGCTGTGCTGACATTTAATTCAGCACAATTTCTGAAGACGACAGGTATTTAATTCCATAAAATCCCAGAGCACTGCGTTTATTCAATTTAGCACAGGCCCTATACCCTGTTGTATTAAAACCATAATGATTGCATTATACTGGAGACACTTTATTCTTGATAGATTCTGTGCACTGCTGGTATTTAATTCAGGACAATGCCAGTCCACAGCAGGTAAACAATTTGCGGCGATCCACACACACTCATATTTAAAACAAACAATCTGGCACTCTGCAGCATTTTCATACAGGATAATTCCAGTGAACTCTAGATATGTCACATCGAACTATAACTGTGTGCTGCAGGGTATAATTTAGGACAATCCCAGTGCAGGGCAGCTATTTATTTCAGTAGATTCCAGTACATTGCAAAAACGTAATTGATGACACTTCCAATATACTGCAGTTTTTTTTTTAGTTCTGGACAATAACAGCACAGGGTAGATATTTAATTCAGGACAATCTCAGCATTCTGTATGTATTTTATTCAGGACAGTCCCAGTAGACTGTAGTGTCCTAATTTGTGAGCATTCCAGCAGAGTGCAGGTATACAACTTAGAACTGTTCAGCACACTGTAAGTATGTAATTGATTAAATTCCCAGTGCATTGGCATTATTTAATTCAGTGCAATCCATGAATTAAATTCAAGACAATCGCAGTGCACCATATTCACAAAGTTGAGACAATCCCAGCACACTGCAGGTATTCCACATGGGATGGTCACAATGCACTGCACCTAATTAATTTTGGGGCAGTCTGAGTTAGTTCAGGACATGTCCAGTGCACTGCCTCTAATAAATTCAGGATAATCCTGGTGCATTACAGCTTGTTAATACAGTACAAGTCCCGAAGTGCAGAGATTTAATTCAGGACAACCCATCACACTTCAGACATTTAATTCAGGGTAGTCCCAGTACACTGTGGGTATTTAATTCAGGAGCCCCAGTGTACTGCAGGCTTTTAATATAAAAGTTCCACAATGCAGGGATGTAATTCAGCACAATTTCAATCAGCAGGGTTTTAATACAAGTCAAGCTATGATAGTGTAAACTTCAGAAGTTTAATAATTATTAATGGATTGAAAGAATCAGCATTAACTCTGTCTGAAATAACTGTTAAGGGGCAAAGAAAAACTGTTATACAGGAATTGAAAACAATTAGTCAGGCCTGGGAAAAGGAGTTGAAGCTACATGAGCCAAACCGTTTTAACAACTGCTTGATAACTGGCTGCCTTCTACCACAAGGACAAATGACTGCCCGGCAGAAGAATTTAAGGAGTTCATTGCAGGAAAGGCGTGTCTTCAACAGCACAGTTAATGCCAAATGTGAAAAGGAACAGGGAAGCTACTCCTGATAAGAAGGAAAGCTGCAATATTGTGGGTGAAGTAGTCTAAAGAATCATCAATAATGTCACACCATAAAGCTGAAGGACTTAAAATACCATAAGAATTCTACTCCAGGATTCTTCAGTAGCAGAACTCAGGAAAGCAACACTGCTCAAGGATAGAGTCCTGGACACATCCAGAGACAGACCCTGTTGGTTGGAATTGTAGGAAAATTCCATTATTAATCGGGTAATAGCCAAGTTATGTTGTGAAACTAACTTAATAACTTGAGGGGTCTTATTTTGGTTGCTACATGCAATGAAGTTTAAATCACTGTTTCAGTATTTAATTTTGAGTGAGATTTCTTAAATCTGCAATGACGGATATCTGCGATTACATTCTTTCAACCCACAACATGTATGATTTTTAAATTAAAAGTCTGTAACATAAGACTCCAATGAAATAATCTCATATTCTTGACTTTAACATGTTCTAAGAATGTAAGCGGATTGTGATCCGTGTACACAACCGTCTCCGAAACATTGTTTGTGACATACACATTAAAATGTTGTAAGGCCAGTACCAAACACAAAAGTTCCTTTTCGATTGTGGAGTATTTCCTTTGGTGGATGTTGATCTTCTTTGAAAAGTGACCAACCGGCAGCTCAATCCCATCCACATCTTCCTGTAGGAACACAGCTCCAACTCCAATGTCACTAGCATCAATAGTGACTTTAAAAGGTTTTGAAACGTTTGGTGTAGCTAAAACTGGTTTGTGGTTAATATCGATTTCACATGGTTGAATGCCTCATGGCGTGGTTCTGTCCACTGAAACTTTATGTTCTTCTTCAGTAAATCGATTAACGGGGCAGCTACACTGCTGAGGCTTTGGAATAAACTTCTGATAGAATCCGCTGAGTCCCAAGAATCGAAGCACCTCCTTCTTCAAGGTTGATTGTGGAAATTCCTCAATGGCCTTCGTCTTTGCGTTCCCTGGGGTCAACCTTCCATGACCGAAGTTACGACCCAAGAACGTCACCTCTGCTTTCGCAAATTCCATTTGATTTAAGTTTATCACCAGTTTTACTTCTTGTAGTCATTTAAAGAGCTCTGCCAATGTACCATGTGATCTTTCCAGGACTTACTAAAGATCACTACATCGTCCAAATGGACTGCACAGTTTGTTAAACCAGTCACAACTCTGTTCATGAGTCTTTGTAATGTGGCGGGTGTGTTCTTCATTCCAAAGGGCATCTCTTTAAACTGATATAGCCCATTTGAGGTTACAAAAGCAGACATTTATTTCACCAATTCTGATAAAGGTACCTGCCAGTAACCATGCATTAAGTCCAACTTGGTGATGTAACTGGCTTGTCCAACTTTCTCAATACAGCCCTCCAATCTAGGAATTAGATAGGAGTCCAGCTTTGTAACGACGTTGATCTTCCGATAATCCATGCAAAATTGTTGAGTCCTGTCCGGTTTGGGAACTAAGACGATCGGCTAACTCCACTTGCTCTGCTTGGTTTGATGATGTCCTCGTCAAGCATGGCCTCCACCTCCATCTGGACCTGTCTGGCTTTGAAAGAATTTAGCCGATAGGTACATTGTTTTATCGGAGCAGAATTCTCTATGTCTACTTCATGTACAGTAGAATAGTCCTCCCCATCTGATTCTTACATATGTCCTTGTATTGCAGTAACAAATCTTTCAACTGCGTTCTATGCTCCTGAGACAGATAGCTTACTAACCTATCCCACTCCTCAAGGACTTCTTCATTTTTAATCTATTTTGAGGCACATCAAAACCCCCATCATCTGGTTTGATTCCTCTCTCTGCAGGGCAGTAAGTAACACCTGTTTCCCAAATTCTTTCTCTTCAGCGTAATACGGTTTCAGCATGTTCACATGGCATACACGATACCTTTTTCTTCTATCTAGCATCTTTACCAAATAGTTCACCTGACTCAACATTTTCTCAATTTGATAGGGACCACGAACCCTGGCTTTGAAGGGATCTCCTATCACTAGTAACAATACTAACACGTTATTCCGTTGGGAAAACGGATGTTATTCCGTTGGGAAAACATCCAAGTCTCAGAGTTTTTATCTGCCACCTGCTTCATTCTACACTGTGCCCACTTTAGGAACTGTTTATCTAACTCATCTACTCGATTTAATCTCTCCCTCACCTCCGATATATAATTTCTAAGTGTGAGATCTCCGACTTTAGTCCTGTCAATTTTTCTTTAATTAATTTCAAAAGGCCTCTCACTTCATGCCTGAATATTAACTCAAAGGGAGTGAACTGAGTAGATTCATTTAGCGAATCTCTAATGGCAAACAATACAAGTGGGATACCTTTATCCAAATCATTCGGGTAATCCTGACAGTGTGCGCTCAACATGGTCTCAAGGTCTGATACCACCTTTCTAAAGCTCCTTAGGATTCCGGATGCTACACACTGCATTTAAAGTGCTGTATACCTAAGCTATCCAAAACCTCCTGAAACAGCCTAGCAGTAAAATGTGACCCTGGGTCTGACTGAATCTCTCTGGGTAGCCCATACTGTGTGAAGAAAGCTACTAACTCCTCTACCATCCTTTTTGCCTTGATACTCCATAATGGAATTGCCTCCGGAAATCTGGTAGACACATCCATTCTGGTTGACACATCCATTCTGGTTAACAAGTACTGGTTCCCAGTTTTAGTTTTCAGGAGGGGACCTACACAATCAGTTATAACCCGCGTTAAATGTTCCTCAAATGTGGGAATTGGCAACAAAGGGGCTGGTTTTATTACCGCCTGTGGCTTACCCACCATTTGGCATGTATGACACCTACGACAAAAGTTAACCACATCCTTGTGCATTCCAGGCCAATAAAAATGTTTTGGTACCTTAGTCTGAGTTTTTCATACCCAGAGGTGACCTCCTACAGGTAGTTCATGTGCTACCCATAACACTTCCTGCCTGTATGCTACTGGCAATACTTCGGCCCATTGCTCCTCTGCACTAACCTGCCGTGGTCTCCATTTCCGTCTTAGGATTCTATCTTTTAGATAATAACCCTCCGGAATATTCTCTGCCTCCCTTTCAGAGTACGCATCCACATATATATCTCTTTTATTGTCTTGTCTTGCTGTTGTAAGTCTCCTAGCCTTTCAGGACTACACATTCCTGTTTGACCCTCTGCCTGTTCAGGTTTTTCCTGCACCATTACGCCCACAGGGTATTTGCTAACTGAACCTCAACTCCTTCATCTTTCTCTTTACTTTTCGCTTCGTGCTGTGACTTATGATAGTGGGATCCAGTTACCACACAGTCTGGGAAAATACCAGGATATTTCTGTTTTAACTCCTCCGTTTCTTGGTCTTCCTTGGGCTTCTCCACAACAAGGGGTGTCACTCCCACCTTGGATCCTGCCAAATCATTCCCAAGAACAAACTGAATTTCTGGAACTGACACTCTGTTGATCAGTCCTATGGTAAATTCCCCAGTCTTGAGTTGGCACTCCAACCTGATCTTACATAGGGGAATGCTAAATTTCTGTCCATCTGTCCCACAAATTATCACACTCTCGGGTAACAGATCAGAAAGAGTGCATATTCGCTCGTCCCCTATCAGCAACTGGTTAGATCCTGTATCTCTCAAAATTATAACTTCTTGTCCTTCTCCCCCTGTTCATTCTGAATAAACTTTACCCACAGAGGTGAATTCTTTGTAGAGATCAGGTACTAACTCTATACCCAGCCCCTGCCGAGGCCGTGCACTCTCCTGCAGCTCCTCAACTCTTCTTGGGGTCTACTCTACTATGTCTTTTCCCACAATGCCTTTCTTTAACGACCAGCACTGACTTTACATGTCCCACTTTACCACAGTGGAAATACCTGAGGCCTTTCACCTCCTGCCCACCCTTTTGGGCTTCTTTTTATTCTGTGGTAAACTCTTACCAGTGCTCTCTACTCTTGGTTTTGTAGTGTAGGATCTCCCTTTCTCCCAACTTTTATCTCTCCCAGGACAAAATTCTGGCCGGAAGCTTGTCTTACGCACCAACATTTACTCATCTGCTAATTCTGCTGCCCTTCTCACTTCCTGAACTTTCTGTTCCTCCATGTGAATTGTTACCATCTCTGGAAGTGAGTTTTTAAACTCCTCCAGCAGAATAATCTCTCATAGAGCCTCAAAGGTCCTATTTATCTTCAAAGCAAGTACCCATCGATCAAAATGACTATGTTTAATTCTTTCGAACTCATCATAAGTATGACCCGGTTCCTTCTTTGTGTCTCTGAACCGCTGTCTATATGCTTCTGGTACCAATTCATAAGCACTTCAAATAGTCTGTTTAACCTCTTCATAATCTCTTGACCCCTCATCTGACAGTGCAGCAAATACCCCACTAGCTCTGCCTACCAGTTTAGTCTGAACTAGCATTACCCATAAATCCTCGGACCTTCCATCTGCCGAGACAATCTTTCAAATGAAATAAAGAAGGCTTCAACATCTTTCTCACCAAAACTTGGCAGAGTTTTGACATATTTATATGTATCACTACCTTCTCTTTTAATCTCCATCCTGTTAACTTGCCTTTGCTGACTAAGTCACAACTTCTCAAGTTCAGATTCTCTCTCTCCTCTCTCTCTTTTTCTCTCCCTTTCTTTTCTTTCTCTTTCTTTCTCCCTTTCTTCTCACTCTCTCTCTTTACTCAGCCGAGAACCTTTTCTCTCTCTCTGTTTCCTCTCTCTCTCTTTGTTTATCTTCTAACTCAATTTTTCTCTATTGTAATTTCAGTTTTTCTATCTCTACTGCACTTGTCTGTTTCTCTGACACATCTAAGTATTTGAGTAATTCCCTTACAATTTCAACTTTACTTTTATCCTTGGTTACATCAAAAGTAACTTATTTGAAATTCTGAAAGTATGGCCTTTACCTTTCTTTCTAAGCTTTCTTGGCAAATTTGAGAATTATATTCAAATCCTAGAACCTCTTTAGCAATTTTAAGAGCCATTTCTCTCACTTTTAATTTAACCAACCACAAGTCACCGAAATTAAACAAATTGTCTCACCTACGTTTTAGTTAAACATCTCGGACACTAACCTGCAAGTGTTTAAATCTGCAGGGATTTTTGTACCCCCAAATCTATTCAAATCTGTCTA
The DNA here is from genome assembly GCF_004010195.1 of Chiloscyllium plagiosum. Lineage (NCBI taxonomy): Eukaryota > Metazoa > Chordata > Chondrichthyes > Orectolobiformes > Hemiscylliidae > Chiloscyllium > Chiloscyllium plagiosum. Next base: position 78,929,058 of record NC_057723.1, read on the forward strand.
AACCAGTGCAAATCACAGACCCGACCCCCCAAACTGTTACAATAAGAGGTAAACCCTCCTGTTTAATTTAAAGCCAACAACATAGAAAAGATTTATCCCGTGCAGTCATCTGTAAAAAACAAGTAGCCATGAACTATTTAAAGAAAAAATTAACAACTTTATTTCTCAAAGTAGAACAGAGAATAATTAACTAACAACTATTCATAAGTCCTTACTCAAATCCATCTGTTACCTTCCCTTCTATTATACTAGCCCGATAAAACTCCCAATTAAGATTTACAAAACAACACCTTATCTCAAAACCAGGCAGCTTTCGGTTCTTCTATTTGGATCTTACCGTGTCTTCTTTTCTTCTTAGAGATTCTGATTCACAGGTTACTGATTGAAAAAGGTACGTTTTCAGAGAGCTATTTTTCAAGCAGTCTGTTTACATGCTGGTAACTAGGCAGTTCTCCTCCCAACTGTTCAATTTTCCCCAGTTTTATACCCCCTGCATCGGATTGTGTCATTGGCTTTTAAGATTGTCAATATAGTCAATTCAAACTTGATTGGAATTTGGTATTTTTCGGGGTATAGTTTAAACTGATTGCCCTAATTCGAATCTGTTTCATCATTTCCAGGCAACCAGCTACCCCAGTAGCTGGAGCGCATGTTACAATGTGTCTTATTGAGAACACATGGTACTGTCATTGCTAGCTTTTACTCTCTTAAAGGTATAGTTCCCAAATCTTCATAACATTGATAAGTAGCTGAATTAAAGATAGCTTGTGAGGATTAATGTATAAGAAAGTCCAGTGCACTCTGGGCACTTAGTGCAGGATAGCAGGCAAAAAAAAGGATTAACTTCAGGACAAACCTCATTGCACCACAGATATTGGTTATCGGAAAATCACAGCATATTGTAGACATTTAATTAGAACATAGAACATTAGAGCACAGTAAAAGCCCATTGGGCCTCAATGTTGCGCTGGCCTGTGGAACCAATCTGAAGTCCATCTATCCTACACTATTCCATTCTTGTCCATATGTATATCCAATGACCATTTAAAAGCCCTTAAGGTTAGTGAGTCTATTACTGTTGCAGGCAGGGTATTCTACACCCCTACTACTCTCTGAGTAAAGAACCTGACTTTCATCCATCCGATAGCTATCACCCCTCAATTTAAAGCTATATGCCCTTGTGCTAGCCATCATCATCTGAGGAAAAAGGCTCTCCCTGTCCACCCTTTCTAACCCTCTGATTATCTTATATATCTCAATTAAGTCACCTCTCAACCTTCTTCCAGCTTACAAAAACAGCCTCAAGTCCTTCAGCCTTTCCTCATAAGACCTTCCCTCCATACCAAGCAACATCCTGGTAAATCTCCTCTGAACCTTTTCCAAAGCTTCCATATTCTTCCTATAATGCAGTGACCAGAACTGTATGCAATACTCTAAGTGCGGCCACACCAGAGTTTTGTACAGCTGCAACATGGCCTCATGGCTCCGAAACTCAATCCCTTTACTAATAAAAGCTAACACACTGTACGCCTTCTTAACAACCCTATCAACCTGAGTGGCAACTTTCAGCGATCGATATATATGGACACCGAGATCCCTCTGCTCATCTACACTACCAAGAATCTTACCATTAGCCCAGTACTCTGTATTCCTGTTGCTCCTTCCAAAGTGAATCACACTTTTCCACATTAAACTCTCAGCCCAGCTCTGCAGCTTATTTATGTCTCTCTGTAACCTGCACCATCCTTCAGCACTATCCACAATTCCACCGACATTAGTGTCATCCACAAATTTACTAACCCATCCTTCTACACACTCATCCAGATAATTTATAAAAATGACAAACAACAGTGGATCCAAAACAGATCCTTGCAGTACATTGCTCAAGGTAACTGAACACCAGGATGAACATTTTCCATCAACCACCACCCTCTGTCTTCTTTCAGCTAGCCAATTTCTGATCCAAACCACTAAATCACCCTCAATCCCATGCCTCCGTATTTTGAGCAAGAGCCCACTGTGGGGAACCTTATCAAATGCCTTAATGAAATCCATATACACCACATCAACAACATTACCCTCATCCACATGTTTGGTCACCATCTCAAAAAACTCAATAAGGCTTGTGAGGCACGACCTATCTTTCACAAAACCATGTTGACTATCCCTAATCAAAATATTCCTCTCTAGATGACTGTAAATCCTATTTCTTATAACCTATTACAGCACATTACCCACAAGTGAAGTAAGACTCACTAGTCTAACATTACCAGGGTTGTCTCTACTTTCCTTATTGAGCAAGGGGACAACATTTGCTATCCTCCAGTTCTTCTGGCACTATTCCTGTGGACAAGGGTGATATAAAGATCAAAGCCAAAGGTTGTGCAATCTCCTCCCTGGCTTCCCAGAGAATCCGAGGATAAATCCCATCCAGCCCAGGGGACTTATCTATTTTCACAATTTCCAGAATTGCTAACATCTCCTCCTTGTGATCCTCAATCCCGTCTAGTCTCGTACCCTGTATCTCAGTATTTTCCTCGACAACATTGTCTTCTTCTAGTGTGAATACTGAGGAAAATTATTCATTTAGCACTTCCCCTATCTCCCCAGTCTCCATACACAACTTCCCACTACTGTCCTTGATTGGCCCTAATCTTAGTTTACTCATTCTTTTATTCCTGATATACCTATACAAAGCTTTGGGGTTTTCCTTGATCCTATCTGGCAACAGCTTCTCATGTCCCCTCCTGACTCTCGGAACTGATGTGAATGAAACACAAACAGTACACTAGGATTATCCTGATTTCAGGACCGTTCCAGCGCACTGAAGGTAGGTAATTCAGGAAGTAAACCTGTCCAGAACTAAGTGCCTCCACTGCATTGTTTTGGTCTAAATTAAAACCCTTAGGTGCATTGGAACTGATCTGAATGAAACACAAGCAGAACACTAGGATTATACTGAATTCAATACCTACAGTGAACGGTAGTTGATCTGAATGAAATAACTGCACTACACAGGATTTTTCCTCAATTAATTAGATTACATTACAACGTGGAAACAGGCCCTTCGGCCCAACAAGTCCACACCGACCTGCCGAAGCGCAACCCACCCATGCCCCTACATTTACCCCTTAACTAACACTACGGGCAATTTAGCATGGCCAATTCACCTGACCTGCACATCTTTGGACTGTGGGAGGAAACCGGAGCACCCGGAGGAAACCCACGCAGACATGGGGAGAACGTGCTAACCACTGTGCCACCGTGCCACCCACTTGCACTAAACTGATGTTGTCCTGAAATAAATACCTATTCTACACTGGGATTGTCCTGAACTAATTAACTGCAATGCACTGGGAGAGTCCCGAATGAAATCACTGCACTAGTCTCTGAATTAAATATATCCATTAAACTGCAACTGATCTGAATTAAATCCCTGCACTATATTGGAATTATCCTGAATTAAATCCCAGTATTACATTGGGATTGTACTCAATTAATTCCTTGTACTACACTATCCTTTGTTCTGTAGTTGCGGCCAAGTGGCTGAGGTGATGGATCCGAAATCACATCAGGGTCTACCAGCACAGGTTCAAATCCTGCTGACTGAGTTTCTCATCATCACTGATATTTGGGACCCTCTTGTGGTGCCGTGGTAATATCCCTACACTAGACCAGGAGCCCTAGGTTTGAGTACCATTTGCAACAGAGGTGTGTAATAACATCTCTGAACAGAAGAATTGGTTAAATTAAGACAAAAGTTACACAGCGAAAATCCTGAATTAAATGCCTACGCAGCCCCAGGATTCGCCTGTATTAAATACCTATACTACACATCAATAGAGCTGAATTAAAGCCTATACTATTGTTCAATTGTCCTGGAAGAAATACTAGCAACGCACTGGAATTGTATTGAAGTAAATACCTATATCACACTGGGATTGTCATGAATAAAGTACCTGCTCTAATCTGGAATTGACCTAAGTGAACAACATGCACTCCACTGGGATTGTGCTGAATTAAATACTTGCTCTAAAATGCAGTGGAGCTGTAGTAAAAACTTGGATTATAATTTGATTGTCCTGAAATAAAGACCTGCTGGGATTGAGCTGAATTAAATGCCTACATTATATTCTGACTGACACCACCAATGCTTTTGGTGCCTTTAGAGAGAGGTGGGCACCACAGGGGATACAGTGCTTTATTTCTCTCTCTAACTCCATTTCAATTTAGCCTCTTGCTGCTCTCCCTACCTCTCCCTCATTTCTGATGGTTTGCAATATCCGTAGCGAGATTTGTATGTTAATCTCGAATTGGTTTTCAGGGCGATTTACTGGTGGCTGTTAATTGTAAAATAATAGGTCACGGTAATTTGGTGATAGGACGAGAACTGTGCAGTTCTGTGGAAAAACACTTCTGGATATAAAAGAAAAAATATTATGATTGATCTGAATTAAATAGCTATCCGACTCTGGGATTAAATACCCGCCATATACTGTAGTGAGATTATGCTGATTTAAATAACTGCAATAAACAAGGATTGTCCTGAATTAAATACTTGCTCTCAACCAGTGACTGATCTGAAAAAAAAACTGCACTACACAATGACTGTGCTGAGGACCATTCCAAATCACCTGACCTTTGCGGAAAACTTTGTAAGAAAAACACTTTAGACCACAACTCCATCAATAAATGGTTCCTTGAGACTGTGTGGGAAAAGGATCCTGTCGGGTGGTTCCCTGAGCAGACTGTGAAATTCATTTGGCGGAATGCCTCATCACCAGAACTTTCCAACAAGCACCAAGACATCGCTCGGCTGGTGGTGAGAAGAGCACTACCCGTCAGAACCTTCATATACACCCAATCAGTCTGTGTCACTGCCCGCTGCCCTCGGAGTGGCTGTGGGAGTCAGGGTAGAAGGTTGAGACCATCACACACCTCCTTCTGGAGTGGGCCTTTGTAAAGGAAGTTGGGAGGAAGATGCAGTGGGTTGTGTCGAGGTTCGTCCCAAGCAGCTCTGTGACAAGGGACTCTGTGCTCCACGGTCCATTCCCCGGGATACGCACTGAGACAAATTTTGACTGCACCTGAAGGACCATCAACTCAATGAGATACGTTCTTTTGTCTGCACCTTGTTGGTCTTCCAGTGGAAGGAGTTGACTCTGACTGTTGCAGACTGACACATTGAAGTCCAGGACTACAAACAAAGTAACACATTAAAGCTTGGGGCAGCTACTGCAAAGGTGGTGTGAGGAAAGACACCTCAGTCACCTGCCTTGCCTTATTTCTCAAGAGTAGGTCAAGTTTTGCACCTTCTCTAGTAGGTACATCCACATATTGAATCAGAAAATTTTCTTGTGTATACTTAACAAATTCCTCCCCATCTAAACAGTCCCAGTCTATGTTTGGAAAGTTAAAATCCTCTACCATAACCACCCTATTATTCTTACAGATAACCGAAGTCTCCTTACAAATTTGTTTCTCAATTTCCCTCTGACTATAATACAATCCCAATAAGGTGATCATCCCTTTCTTATTTCTCGGTTCCACCCAAATAACTTCCCTGGATGTATTTCTGGGAATATCCTCCCTCAGTACAGCTATAATGCTATCCCTTATCAAAAACACCACTCCCCCTCCTCTCTTGTCTCCCTTTCTGTCCTTCCTGTAGCATTTGTATCCTGGAACCTTAAGCTGTCAGTCCTATCCATCCCTGAGCCATGTTTCTGTAATTGCTATGATATCCCAGTCCCATGTTCCTAACCATGCCCTGAGTTCATCTGCCTTCCCTGTTCGGCCCCTTGCATTGAAATAAATGCAGTTTAATTTATTAGTCCTACCTTGTCTCTGCCTGCCCTGACTGTTTGACTCACTTCTGTTCTCAACTGTACCAGTCTCAGATCAATCTCTTTCCTCACTGTCTCCCTGGGTCCCACCCCCCACCTCACTAGTTTAATTCCTCCCGAGCAGCTCCAGCAAATTTCCCTGCCAGTATATTAGTCCCCTTCCAATTTAGGTGCAATCAGTCTTCCTTGTACAGGTCATTTCTACCCCAAAAGAGATTCCAATGATCAAAAAATGTGAATCCTTCTCCCATACACCAGTTCATCAGCCATGCATTCGTCTGCTCTATCCTCCTATTCCGGCCCTCACTAGCTTGTAGCACCAGGAGTAATCCAGATATTACTACCCTTGAGGACTTCCTTTTTAAATTCCTGCCTAACTCTCTGTAATCTCCCTTCAGAGTCTCAACCTTTTCCCTTCCTATATCGTTGGTTCCAATGTGGACAATGGCTTCCTGCTGGGCCTTCTCCCCCCTTGAGAACATTCTGCATCCTCTCTGAGACATCTTTGATCCTGGCACCAGGGAAACAACACATCATTCTGCTTTTTCTCTGCTGGCCACAGAAACGTCTGTCTGTACCTCAGACTAGAGAGTCCCCTAACACAATTGATCTCTTGGAAGCCGACGTACCTCTCATTGCATTAGAGCCAGTCTCAATACCATAAACCTGGCTGTTCGTGCTACGTTCCCCTGAGAATCCATCAGCCCCTACATTTTCCAAAACAGCATACCTGTTTGAAATGGGGATAGTCACAGAAGACTCCTGAATTTGCCTCCACCTGGGATGTGTTTATGGGACATTACTATTTGGAATCATTAATTAGTAGTCGTTAGTATATATTGTTTTGTTAAGCATTTCAATAGAATTACAGTTAAGCTAATTCTTTCCTTTTATTTTCATTTTGTCTGTATTTTAACTACAGTATAAAAAAAAGTATGTTTTGTTTAACATTGATTGGTTAACCAATCGATTTGCATCTGAAACGCAATACCTTAACACTTCTATTTAAAGAAAGAAAAGGTTAGAGTCTAGACTTCCTTCTGGATATATTTTGAAGGAGTCTGTTTCATGACACAATGCTTGTTTGTTCTTCATGTGTATGTATATAAAGATTGTATGTGAGTGAAGTATATTTCTGTAATAAAAGAATTAAAATGCTTCTATTTAAAGAGGATTGTCCTAATTTCAATGCCTGCAGTAAACTGATTGATATGAATTAAGTATCTGGTCTGCACGGAAAAGTCCTGCACTATGCTGGGATTATCCCAGATTCGATACCTGCACTATGTGGGATTATCCCACATTCAATACCTGCACTATGCTGGGATTATCCCAGATTCGTCCCAGATTCGATACCTGCACTATGCTGGGATTATCCCACATTCAATACCTGCACAATCCTGGGATTATCCTGAATTATGTTACTGCACTAGACGGGAGCTAATCTGAATTAAATAACTGCATGAAACAGGAATTGATCTGACTTCAATATTTGCACTGCACCAGGATTGATCTGAATTACCTTTTTGCATGACACTAACATTCTCATGAATTAAGTGTCTGCTCGAACCTGGGATTCTCCTCAATGACACAGCTGCTCTACACTGTATACTTCCTGACTACAATACCGACATGATACTGGAATGGTCCTCAATAAATACCTGCAGTACACTGGCATTGTCCTGAAATAAATACTCAGTCCAATGGATTATACAGAATTCAATAACCACACTGTACAGTGAGTGAGTGGACTAAAGTGCCTGCAGTATACTGGAACTGTCCTGAATTAAATAACCATACTAGACAGGGGTTTTCCTGAATTAAGTACTTGTGCCACTTTGTTCTGAATTAAATACCTGCACTAACTTGCAATTGTCCCAAATTAAATTTGTGTACCATAGTGGAATTATCCTAAAATAGTAACTTGCACTAATCTAGGATTATCTGATTTAATATGTGCACTATATTGTGATTGAGTTGCATTAAATACCTGCAGTAAACTGAGATTACTCTGAATTAAATACCACCAGTACCCTGGGGTTGATCTGAAGTAAATACCTGCACGACAGTCGGACTGTCATGAATGGGATTGCACTAATCTGCAATGGAACTGAATTAAAAATGTGGACTATATATTGATTGTCCTGGAAGAAATACCTGAAGTCCGCTGGGATTGTCCTGAAATCAATTGTCACACTCTATTGGGATTGAACAGAATTAAACAACAACACAACTAATAATTAAATACCTGAATTAATACATGCACACTGGAAATGTCCGAATTAAATAACTGGACGAGACAGGATTTTTCATGATTGAAATATTTGCACCACATTAGGATTGTCCTGAATTAAATATTTGCACTTTACTCAGCTTTTTCTGAATTAAATTTCTGCACTAATCTGTAATGGTCCTGAATTATATTTGTGCACTACAGTTGAATAATCCTGAATTAAATATCTGTACTATACTGAGATTGCCCTGAATTAAATATATCCACTACTCTGGAATTGATTTGAATTAAATACCTGTGCAACACTGGAATTTTCCTGATTGAAATACCAGCACTAAACTGGAATTTTAAAGAATTAAAATTCAATCTGGGATTGATCTGAATTAAATACTTGCTCTAAACTGGGATAGTCCTGAATTAAATAATTACTTGTGGTTCTGTTCGCCGAGCTGGGAATTTGTGTTGCAGACGTTTCATCCCTGTTTAGGTGACATCCTCAGTGCTTGGGAGCCTCCTGTGAAGCACTTCTGTGTTGTTTCCTCCGGCATTTATAGTGGTTTGTCTCTGCCGCTTCCGGTTGTCAGTTCCAGCTGTCCGCTGCAGTGGCCGGTATATTGGGTCCAGATCGATGTGTTTGTTGATAGAATCTGTGGATGAGTGCCATGCCTCTAGGAATTCCCTGGCTGTTCTCTGTTTGGCTTCCCCAGTCGAACTCATATTGCTTGTCATCTGCGTGTGTGGCTACTAAGGATAGCTGGTCGTGTCGTTTCATGGCTAGTTGGTGTTCATGGATACAGATCGTTATCTGTCTTCCTGTTTGTCCTATGTAGTGTTTTGTGCAGTCCTCGCATGGGATTTTGTACACTATGTTGGTTTTGCTCATGCTGGGTACTGAATAATTACTTTCCTCTGGGTTGAGCTGAATCACACACCTACACAAAACTTCAATTGTTCTACTGGGACTGGCCTCAGTCAAATAATTGCACTAACTGGGATTGTCCTGAATTAAATACCTATACTGCACTGGTATTGAGCTGGTTTTAAAAACCTGCACTACACCTGAACAAGCAAAATTAAAAACCAGCATTACACAGGGATTGACCTGAAATGGACATGTGCGTAACCCTTGGATTGAACAGAATTAAATAACTGCACTAGACTGGGATTATCCTGAATTAAATATTGGCACTATACAGGGATTTTAGGGGTCCTCTTGTGATGCAGTGGTAATGTCACTATCTTTGAGCCAGGAGGCCTAGGATCAAGTCCCATGTTGTGTTTGGACCATGTGGGACTTGAACATTTGTACAGATTGATTAGAAAATAGGTCAATTTTTTTTTTAAAATGATGGGATTTTAATGAATTAAACATTACCTGTACTAAACTGTGATTGTTCAGAATTCAATAGCTGTGCAACACTGGGATTGTCCTGAATTAATTACCTGAATTAATTAGGTAATTGCGATGGAGGTGAATTTATTACCTGCTCTATACTGGAATTGTCCAGAACTAAATGCCTGTATAAAGTTTAGTTTGTCCTCAATTAAATACTTGCACTACACTGGGATTGTCCTGAATTAAATAAGTGGACTACACTGGGATTTTAATTAATTCAATTCCTGCACTATGCTGGGTTTAAACTGCATTACACATCTGCACCAAACTGGGATTGTCCTGAAATAAATACCTGCACCAAATTGGAATTGATCTGAATTAACTACTAGCAGCACACTGGTATGGACCTAAATTAAATACCTGCAATCCCATGGGATTGAGCTAGATTATATACCTTCATTTCACTGGGATTTTCCTGAAGTAAATACATGCATTATACTGGAATTTTAACAAGTTGAATACTTAAAACTGCACTGGACTGTCATGTCAATTTGCTGGGTTTGAACTGAATTTAAAATCTGCTCTAAACTTTCACTTATCTAAATTAATTCTCTGCACTACAGTGGGATTCTTTGAAATGAGATACATGCATTACATTGGATTTCTCCCGAATTAAATAACTGTACTACATTGCAATTGTCCTGAATTAAATACCCCCCACTGTACACTGGGATTAAGCTAAATTAAATACCTGCAAAACACTGGGATTTACTGAACTAAATAGCTGAATGAAATGGTGACGGAACTGAATTAAATAACTGCTCTAAACTGAGATTTGCCCGAAATAAGTGCCTGTAATAAAATGAGATTGCACTAAATTTCGATTGATCTGAATTAATTCCCTGCACTACACTGCTTTTGTGCTGAATTAAATATCTGGGATCTTCCTGAAATAAATACCTAATGAAGGAGCAGCGTTCCGAAAACTAGTGCTTCCAAATAAACCTACTGGACTAGAACCTGGTGTTGAGTGATTTTTAAATTTATCCTGAGAGGGATCTGAATTAATTATGTACAGTGCATAACAATGAGATTGTCTCAACTAAATACTGACACTTCACTGATCGGAATTAAATACTGGCACTGCACTGTATTTGTCCTGAATTAAATACCTGTACTGGACCACACTGTGTTTGTCCTGAATTAAATACCTGCATGGCACTAGGATTCTCCTGATTTAAACTGCTGCACTAAACTGGGGTTGGTCTAAATGATGTATCTATACAAGACTGAGATTGAACTGAATTAACTACCTAGGCTATACTGGGATTGTATGAACTAAATAACCACATTAAACTGAGATTAATTTGTATTAAATACCACTCCACACTGGAATTTTCCTGAATTAAATACCTCCACGATCCTGGGATTGATCTGAATTCATTATGTGCACGAGGACGGCATTGTTTTGAACTAAACTATTGCTGATTTGAATTAAACACCTGCACCACACTGGGATGGTCAAGAGCCCACTTGTGACGCAGTGGTACCCACCTCTGGACCGAGAGGCATCAGGTTCAAGTCCCACCTGCTCCAGAGATATGTAATAACACCTCTGAAAAATAGGTTAAGTGTTAAAAAAAACTCTGGGATTGTCCTGAATTAAATATTTGCATCCACTGGAATTGAACTGAACTAACTACCAAGACTACACTGGATTGTCCTGAATGAAATATCACCGCCATTCCCCTAAACTAAGGACTTGCAATCCACATACACTTACCTACTGAGTGCCCCATTGGCTGAGGTGAACTGTGGGGCAGAACCTGAGTGATGTAAAGGGAGGCCCTATCTCACATTGTTATCATCTCGTTGCATCTTGTACTCTCTCCCAAAAGGCTTGGTAATTATCTCTCTAGGTGTTGGCTGGCTCCCAATTAATACTGATTATTGCTTGTTAAACTCCTTGTTAACAGCCAAACTCAGCATGGGTTTTACCAAACCTGTCTTGCAACTGATTATTGGAAAAACTCAACATGGAAAGCAAAGTGGATTCTTGGTTCAACTCAATGTTTGCTCCAGACATTCTCCATGTTAGTCATTAGGTATCAACAGCTCAGGCATTTTCCATGGGCACCAGCCATTCACCCATAGACACTGGCATTGACATGTATCAGCCTGGGAGAAGCATCGTGCACATTTTCCAAAGCACTTACAGGATGTTCTACCTTTCAGCGCTTTAACTTGGGTTGCCGAAGTTACTGTTAACTCTCACTGTAACACTGCAGCGGTGTGCTACAGGGGCACCCCCCACACCTCCCCAGCTCAGGGACTGTGCCAGGCTATATCTCCATCCGGGATCCTTACTCCCTGTCGGAGCACGCACTCACTCTGAGCCGACCTGGATGTTCACAGCATCTTTGCTTTACGCTGTCTTGCCTTTGTGTACCTTGAGCCCTCAGTAAGAGTTAAAAATCACACAACACCAGGTTATAGTCCAATGGGTGTATTTGGAAGCACTAGCCTTCGGACCGCTGCTCCTTCATCAGGTAGCTAGTGGGGCAGGACATATAGGACACAGAATTTATAGTAAAAGATCAAGAGACAGCAGGCTCATATTACTACTGTCTCATCATTGTCATTTAGTCACAACCAATGGCTGCCAGGTGACTTCAGTTGAGTGAAGTGGGATAGCTTTTTCACAGGGGATTCTGACACATTAACTCAAGGGAAGGCTCTGCTATCCACTGCTTCAGGAAGTCAGAGTCAGGGTCCTTACGTCGTTAGGGGGTGAGGAAGTGAATGGTTGGCAGCTCACAGCCCACCTTTTGCCCCCTTGAAGGCTGGTTTCCTCACGGAATGATAAAGAGACAGAGGCTGAGGAAGACTAGAGACAGCTTGTTCCCAGTTTCAGCAAGGGCTGCTTTAGCAGCTCCACAGTTGGTGATGGTGGGGAAGTGATCCGAGTGTGGGGGTAGGCATGAAACAGCATTTATGCTGTTGTTGGGGGGAGTGGGGGTGGTGGGAGTGCTGGGGGAACACAGAGAAAGAGAAAGAAACATCTGGAATTCCCGTCTAAAGGAAGAGGAAATCATCTTCTGACTTGGCATGCCTGGAAGTGATGTGGCTGTCAATGGAACACAATATAGGAGCAAATTCCCTCCCTCAGAAATTCCAGCCATCTCCTTCAAGGTGCTCCCCCAGCACTCCACCCACTCACTACAGCATAAACGCTGCCTCCTCCATACCTCATGCCAACTCTGATGAAGAGTCATCTAAACTCAAAACATTAGCTTTCTCTCTCTCTCCATGGATGCTGTCTGACCCACTGTGATCTCCAGCATTGTTTGTTTTCAGTACAGATTCCAGCATCTGTAGTAGTAAGTTCCAAATGAATTTTATCTAATACTTCTAAAGGAACAAGATGATTTGTATCCTATCATTAGCTTTGCTAATATAACTGTGTACCTGACTTGCCTTTTTATGTAGCTAAACATTCATTGAAGTTTCCATTGATTTTATCCATTGCAAACCCTTCGTCTTTCTCTCCTGATTAGTAAAGCATTCTGTAGATCCATTTGCAGAAACTCTGGTCGCTATGGTTACATTAACCTTTGTGAAGTCCTTCTGAAATCTCAGCATCTGAAACAATCCAAGTCATTTCCTGTTTTGTTCCACCATTCCCTAGCAATGTTCCACATTTTTATCATTTTTGATTTTTTTTGTTACTTTTTCTATAGATGACTCGATGACTTTAATTACAATGAGAATCTCTACTCATAACCTTTCTCATGCCCGAACGTTCCCCAGCTCTATGTACACTACTAAGACTCTTACATGATTGATTGTTATTTTGGAACCTTGCCATAAGTTCTCCGGATATCAAAGTGTATAACATCAGATGTAGACACCTCTTGTTGTACAGTGATAATGTCCTTACCTCTGAGTCAGAAGGCCCGCTTTGTGCCCCACCTGTCACAAAGGTATCTTATAATATAGGTAAAAACAATGACTGCAGATGCTAGAAACCGGATTTTAGATTAGTGGTGCTGGAAGAGCACAGCAGTTCAGGCAGCATCCGAGGAGCAGCAAAATCGACGTTTCGGGCAAAAGCCCTTCATCAGGAACAAAGGCAGAGAGCCTGAAGCGTGGAGAGATAAGCTAGAGGACGGTGGGGGTGGGGAGAAAGTAGCATAGAGTACAATAGGT